>NW_010245081.1:0-7232 GCF_000690775.1 Eurypyga helias | reverse complement strand
AGATGATCTTTAAGGTCCCTTCCAACCCAAACCATTCTATGATTCTAAGACATTTCTCATCATTTCCAATCTCCCCTGAGAAGTTTTTTACTGCAAATGTTCCCAACCCTGTGTACAAATTAGTTGTTCTTGTACAGTCCTGTCTCCAGACTGATCTGCTTGCTATCAACCAAATGGATCTGTAGACCAGGATCACTCTCATGAATAAATATGAAGGCATGGTCAGTTATCAGGAGCATCAAAATGATAGAGAAGAAAACTCACTATGGGAGAAAAGAAATCTCATTATTACTCTTAGATGCCCTTTTGATCTTATTAAAAGGAAACTGTTGGACTAGAAAGTGAAGGGAGATAAGGGAGAGCTGGCACAGGTTGATTTGATGGTTTTTTTAAACCAGGAAATATATATATATTGCCAAGTTCCTGTTTCCACCTGGCAAATCCTGTGTAGCCTTTAAACCCCGCTAACACAGAGTGCAGTGTTAATCTAGCCGCACCAATTCCAGGAGGGGCTGTCAGCACAGGAAAGTCCTCCCGTCTGGGATTTGTTACAGACCAGGAACACCACCAAGTCCGTGTTCCAGTCCCAGAGGCTCAACTACTTTGCCTCTTCATAGCCAGTTCATTGTAGGACTGATTGTGCCCCTCTTGCCTAGTACTGGCTTATTACATTGCACTCAGCTGGACTCTGGTTAGAGCAACCTGCTAGCTGAAAAGAAACAAAGGATGCAGAATCTGGCCTTGTGTATGTTTGTTATTCCTACCCGCAGGCTGGAACAAGCCTTTCTTTTTTCCTATTGATTCAGGTATTCTAATGCAAGGTCTTCAGGGCTCGATTCTTCTCTGCAAGCCTTTCCTACAGACCTAAATAAAGGACTGAACCATATGAAAATTGTAGCATGGAGGCTCTGCAGAGACCAATTTTGGATCATTGCTCAGAACACTTAATGATCCTTGAATTCATGAGGAGGAGAGAGGGCCTCCCTTCTCCCATGAGTCCGTTTTTGCTGTGTAGAATGAGGCCCAAAGAAAAAGACGTCAATTTTCTTTCAGGGAAATTTCTGCAGACGTGATTCTGCAATGAAAACACTGAGATGAAAGGTAATTGAAATGAGTTGTTTGGTTGGCTGTGTCTTTGGCTGGATTTTCTGGTGTCTAGTAGAGTGTGAGCTTTGAAGTTTTTTCCCAAGCTTGGACCATAGTAACAGCACACTCCTACATAGACTGTACCGGCTGGCAAAATCTGTGGTCATGCACTGGCAATACAGATAAATTCTCCTTAACTTCTTTCAGGCCACTTCTTTTTACAAAATGTGTAGGAAGCAGCTATATTTGAGATTTGTGTCACTCTACCAAATTTTGTGATAAATCAACCCACTAAAAATATTCATGCAAGCAGAAGATGGACACACACGCCTAAGCACACACACGAAGCATGGTCACATAAGCCAATGAAAGCAGGATAGAGGGTTAGCGAATCCAGGATCTTTCATCCAATACTGATCAACACCAGCTGTTTTAGGAAACGTATTATAACAGGACAAGCATTCAATGATGCTCTCCAAGTGTTTTTCCAACCTCCAGGAAATCTTGTTAAAGGTTTTCCCCAAACCAAAGAGGATACCCTTCAAAGGACTTTTTTTATATGAGTATTTCCACTTCTGCTTTTATACTCATGTAGACTTCTAGCATCTACAGCATCTGCAGCACAGAACTCCTCAGTCTAAGGGTATGTTTTGTGAATCATACAATGGTTTGGGTTAGAAGGGACCTGAAAGATCACCTAGTTCCAACCGATGACTTCCTTTTGTTTGCTCTAAGACTGCATCATCCCAGTTTCATACCCATATTTGAAAAGAGGCATGGGGCTTGTATTTCATTAGATTTACAAAAGAAAAAAAAAATCATCCCAATCAATACAAGAAAGTGTCTGGCCTGCAGGATACTCCAGAGACCAACATCACAGCCTCACTAGGTATATTAGATGTTCAAATAAACACAAATCTGAAGGTGACAAGTATTTGGTTTACCCATCCCCCATGTCAGGAGCTCTGAAAAAATTCTGAGACACAGAAGAGGAAAAGTAAGGGAATAAAAGTTCTCAGTCTGAACCCTCTTTCGTTCTACAAGCTCTCCATCACATTTTGAAACATATTTGGTTTTGGAAACTCTTGTAAGCTACATAAATATCTGAGCCATCTTTTCTGTTAAATATCATCTAGTGACTACTGGAATCAATGAAACCCCTCCAGTTCAGCTTGAAACAGTTAAACAGTTTCCAAAAGCTGCTTTTTATCAATCTGCTTTGAAAAATCTAAAAATCAAGAGGGTTTTTTTTCTTTTGAGGCTTCTCAACATCCTGAAGAACTATTCAATCAGGCCCTCAGAGTGGATTATTTATTAATCTGCTCTGAAAACCTAAAATAGAGAAAAAAATTGAGATTATCAAAGTCTTGAAAATTGATGAAGGTGATTTTCACTGACTCTCTATGGAGGAAAACTTAGGGCTGCTAATACCAAATATAGGTCAATAAATCATTCTACTAAGAGTGACCTAATTAACACTAAAGCCCTGATTTGAATGCATGAAGCTCATTATCTTGACACAAGGTTCACTCTCACAGAAAAAATACCCACCTAAAAAATTCATGGAAAACTTTGTGGGAGCAAAGTTTCTAGACAAGAATGAAAGCAGTTGTCTTCTGTGCAAATGTTGCTGCTGGTTCCCCAGTCCTAAACTCTTCCTGAACAAGGGAAGATAATAGGAAATACTTTCAATCAGTCTGGTACAGCAGAGAGGTGGAACGAGTCATCATTAAATATGCAGACAGTTGTTATACTCCAGCACCAGAGACATGCTAGTAGTCTTCAGGAGAAACCATGCCCTTCATTGGTTCGGCACTCATTGGTGATGACTACCTTTGTAAAAGCACCCTTTGCCTGGTTGAAAGGATCCCCAGAGTGCAAAGGACATTGAAGCACACAGAGGTTGTTGCAGCGCCCAGACAGCATCTCTGCAGTGACCTAGGGCCATGGAATACACAAGCACGTGCCTGACAGACCTCAGGGAGTTTGTCTAGAGGAATCATACCCATCACTTTGCCCCATCAGAGAAGCTGAAGGCCAAAGTCAATTGTATGATCACTCAGATACCTACGCACAAAAATTGTTCCCTAAATTACTGTAATGGCCCAAGGCTAAGCCTACATAGTTTTCTTTTACAACCCCCTCCTTCCCAACTCCAAACAACTGAAATAAGAATTTTCTCCTTCCTTTTGTACTAGAAGAACAATGAGCAAGGGAATATACTATGGCAGATGAAGAGAGATGTATTTTTCTGAGTATCACATGTAAATTCAGAAAGACTTAGACCAGAAAGTGACCAGACCCTGCTCTTTGACAGGGTGATTCTCTCCATGATAAAAATGCCCATACAGACCCAAATAAGCATCAGACATAAGGGAAGATACCCCAAACACAGAACTCAGCTTTTGAAAGAAATAAGTACAAGGTAGTTTAGACATAGTTAATCTGGAAACTAGTTAATTATTTCTAGTTGATTGAGGAGAGGATTTCTAGAACAAGTAGAGATCAGTTGTTGTGAAGCTGAACCTTGATTATAAAACAGGGATTACATAGTGTAAATGTTTCTGTAGTGGTTGCAGAACTCTTCTGTGTCCTGTAGCCCTGCCTTTACAAAATACAGCTGTGAGGCTATACACATATATAAACTGGTGTACATGGTTCTATTACAGTCTTCGGGGAAGGTGTATGAAATTGGGAAATTGAATCCATTCATCTCATTAAACAAAAAACCCCAAAGTGGAATCCTGTTCCATACAGCTCGCTCGACTTAATTAACTAATATCTGAATCAGTGCTTGATTGCAAAGACTGCCGTTCTAAAGCAGGAGCCATAACCAGCAATCTTTCTATTAGAGTAATTGAGGAGGGCTATCAATTGCCATTTGATTAGCCCATGGCTTTATTGATTAATTTATCATTTCTTTGTTTGCATTTGATTTTGACTGATTTTCTGTGTTCCTTGCAAATGAGTGGGTTGTCGTGAATACAAAAGCAGTTCACACACAACCACTATTGCAGCTCATTCATCTGTTGTTCTCCTGATGTCTTCTTCACTGAAACTGCACCCTTTTGCTGCCCACCAGCTTTCCTACACTGCAGCTGCTGGCTGAGCCAATGAGGACACAGCTCAGAAAAAAAGCATGGTGTCCTTACTGGGAATGCAACAGGACAGAACAGCATTTTGGTGTGAAATTGAAGTCACCAGACTTCTGCAGATCTATGACATTTGTATAAATCACTGCTGATGCACAATAATGTAGGGAGGAAACAGATATGGTGGTAATGTAGGGCAATGCCATACCCATGTGGTGTCACCAACCTGTCCTGTTGGTTTTGCAAGGAGCAGAAGCACACACCACCATTGCTAAAGAAACCTTATTCTAGTTTTATGTAACTAGTGAGTACATACGGTGAGCTCCTTGGGAAGGCTGCAATGCAGTATTATAAGGCTCACTACTTCTGGCTGGATTAGGAAGGTGTATTAGCAGAACTATGAGATGGTTTTAGGCACAGGATTAGAAAGGAAGTTCACTGTTCAAGGTCTGAGAAGTCTTGCACAATTCTTCATCAACTCTCTTAAGCCTTTCTGGATATGACTGGTTCCTGGGAGTGTGGCAAAGTGAATGGCAGCTTGGGACTTAGACCCGAGTTTGATAAGAGCAGATCCAAATATCTTCTGCCTTTCCCATTTGGCATAAAGTGAGCATGCTGTCCTCCAAGAGCAGTGGCAAGCAGATGTACTCCACATAATGAACAGTTGGTTTTGCAAAGGGAGCTTTGCTTAAGTGGATTACCTGAGATTGTGTTAGAGCCCCTCCATGCATTACTACCTCTCCTCCAGGTCACCATCCCTGATCATGGACCCGTTTGTAAGCTTCTTGCAATGACACAGCTAAATGTGTTAATAATAAATTTTTAAATAAAATAAATGTGTTGATAACTGACCAGTAGGATGGCTTGCAATTGTACTGAGCTTGGGACTCAGCCCTTTACTGCAGACGAGCTGTTTGGAGGCAATTTGTTGGGCTGTGGTAATTTAGCACCACTATCACCTGGGCCTGATCTTCCCAGTTTAAGACCGAACGCACCTTGCTCATGCACTGCCACTTTCTTACAAAGCCAGTGGAAGAAAGTAGTCATGTCCTCCCAGAAAACTGATGTCAGAAAGCACAGCATCAGCTGTGAAGGCTAGTAATTTGTAACACAAAAGAGAAATCAAGCAAAAAGGGAAGGAAGTGTTCTTGCCTGTCAGTTCACCACAGAGTTCGGGTTTGTTTGTTTTCTACTGAGACAGTGATGAATTGCAGCTTACACTAATGAAGGGCAAGGGGTCTGTGGGACCTGAAACCAGCAGCCCTGAATCCTTTTGGTATTCTGTGAATGGAATAGTTCAAAATTTAAAGCAGTATAGAAACACAATCAAAATATCCGTGTTTTGTATCCTGCTTGGGGACTGAGATTTGCAGAAAGAGCTGTTCGCTTTGCTTTTTGAATCTCCGACAAATCATTTAGATTTTTGTGCCTAAATTTCTCCCATAAAACAGTTTAGCTCATTGTCTGACTTTAGCTGGGTCTTGTGAGGAAGAAGCATCCAATATGCTCAATGACTGGGTTTGGATGAGTAGATAAATGAGGAGTAGAACAGAGTAGTAACAATCATATTACATGACATTAGGTAGAACTTAATTAACACTTGTTACTTTGGCTAGGTTTGATTCTGACAGCTCATTGTAGAAAGTCCCAGACACACACTGATCAGAGGCATCCTAATGGTGTTTGTTTTTAAAAGAATAAAATAAAACTAATAATCTGAAAAAAAATCAAGCAGTTTGGCAGTCTCTTCATATTCACAGACTTGTTAGGCTTGCAGTTTAGCTGTTACTATTTTAAAAATATCATACTAAAGAAAAACACAAAGAAACACTTCTCACACATGCCCTTTTAGAACTTAAACTAACTAGCTTCCATATAGCACTAGTTCATTATATATGTATATATATGAATGTTCTTCATGCAGTCATTAAAAATTAATCTACAATAACAGCACTTCTGTAATTTTTAGTATGATTAAGATCACAATACTTTTAAAATTTTTTTCAAAAAACTTCTATAGATATATGGTTTGTTTATATCTAACCAAAACCTTGACTGACTGAACATGTAGCCTCCCAACCATTTTGTCAAAATTTTCTCATCTCAAAAGAACCATTTTGTCAAAATTTTCTCATCACCTGATATAAAACCAGCCTCACCATCCTCTAAAAACATTCCAGTCAAACAAATTAACAGAATACATGAACCTAAAGCCTTGGACATAAAATAAGTAATTTGCTATTGCTGGGAAAAGTAATTGGCTAAAAGAAGCTAATTCCTATTTCTGTAATGCCTAACACCAAAGTTCCTAACCAGGTAGAACCTTTAGAAGTTGAGTTCCCTCCTATTACTGTTACTAAAAGATATTACCCCAAAATTCTAGCCAGCAGTATCAGATGGAGACACAAACAGACAGACAGAGGATATGTTAAATCTGAATATATAGTACATGAGTTCTTGAAATTAATTGATCTTATGGTTAAAAGTTCAGCAGCCAGGAGACATAGGTTAGACTTGTGACTCTTCCTTATATATCATTAGGAAGTCAATTAATAGTTCTGTCCATCTGTTAATCATCAGCAAAACCAGATATTATACTCTTACCTCCCGAGGGAAGTTGTCTTGAAGATAAATACATTAATGCTGTGAAGTGTTCAGACACTGCATGGACTGATTTTCTGGTATTTTATGCAACTATCAGTACTTTGTGCACAGTTTCCTGAACCAGCAAGTGTTGTTTATTTACCATTCTGCCCACAACATTGCAAGAAATTAAATCCCAAGTGAGAACAGCTTTTTTTTTTGTTTTGGTTTGGTTTTTTTGTTATCTTATGTTGCACTATTGGAAAAACTAGGAGGGCTGTGCTAACAGAAAGTGAAACTGACTGTTAACAAGCAATGAACTTGAAGACCACTTAGGGAAGAAAAAAGTAATTCAGAGCGTGGGGGAAAAACTGCAGAAATAACCATTGTGTTTTCAGCCATGTGGCAGAAGCTGTGTCGTTCAGACACCATTAGGAATTGACGATGGGAATTATAATTTTCATAGAATCA
>NW_010245080.1:654-899 GCF_000690775.1 Eurypyga helias | reverse complement strand
GAAGTGCTGCTGCTCCAGGGAAAACCCATCTAATGCAGAGCCCCGCTCAAACCCCAGAGAGCAGCCAGTGAAGCTCATTGTTGCGGAATTGGAATTTCCCAGTTTCTGGATTTGCCCTGACAGGAGCCAAGACTCTTTCCACAGCAGAGGTTTCCACGCTCCGCAGTTTCGGAGGTTTGCACAGAACGGAGCCTGGATGGGCACGCGCACACGCTTCTCGGAGGTTTACACGGAGAGACCGGGCC
>NW_010245080.1:280-510 GCF_000690775.1 Eurypyga helias | reverse complement strand
TGCCAAGCTGCCGCTGCGGCACGTAAATACCAAGCAGGCACCGTGTCTTACATCCATCCTTGGTGGCTGGGGGTTACAGCTCCCAGCTGCCTACAGCCTCACCGCACGAAGCCAAAGCTCTGGACGGCAGGTCCCGTGTGTCCGCACCCCGGCCAGGCTGGGGGACCCTCCGCCACCCCCTCCAGAGGCCCCTGGGAAAACCCACGGGGCTGGGCA
The DNA here is from genome assembly GCF_000690775.1 of Eurypyga helias. Lineage (NCBI taxonomy): Eukaryota > Metazoa > Chordata > Aves > Eurypygiformes > Eurypygidae > Eurypyga > Eurypyga helias. The sequence continues at coordinate 294 of NW_010245080.1, read as the reverse complement.
CACCACCCACGGCG
>NW_010245080.1:0-234 GCF_000690775.1 Eurypyga helias | reverse complement strand
CTCAGGACACTGGTTCACCGGGGGGACGCATCACGTCACACGCAAAACTCTCTGCGGGGGGAAGCCAGCTCCGCACCAAGCTGCACGCACACACGTGGGCTCAACCTCCAGGTTTCTCACAGGAATGTTTTCCCAGCCTGGAAGGAGCTGAGGGGACACAGCTTGTTCCAGCACAAGGACAAAGAGCTCCTTCTGCTCATTTTCAGACAAAGTCTCCGACGTGGCGTCTCTCCG
>NW_010245079.1:331-574 GCF_000690775.1 Eurypyga helias | reverse complement strand
TACGTGACCGTGTCCAGGAAAGACAGAAGGTGCAAGCTGTTTCGAAGGACTAATATAAAAATCCCCAAAATCCCGAAACATAAGTAGTCCCATTAAAGTGATCCTAATTACTTTTAATACTGGCGCTAGCTGAATATCCTTTCAGCCAATTTAAACAAAAATAATGCCAAAAAAGAAAATATTTGGTATTTTTTGGGCAGTGGTGGGGGAGTGATGTTAAAGCTTTGCTGCTGTATCTTTAAG
>NW_010245079.1:0-245 GCF_000690775.1 Eurypyga helias | reverse complement strand
CCACTGTTTAATTTTGTGGTAATTTGCATTTCGTTATAACCCACTAACGAAAGCGCTCGTCCCCCCTCCCGTATCTGCCACTCCGTGCCACCCTCTTGGTGCTGCGTACGGCATCGAACTGACGTGCTGGGCGGTGCCACGCGTCGGGGGAGCCTGTCCCGTTCGGCGTGGGGGGGCGGAGGGGGCAGCGTGTTCTGCACGAGGCCCCCAGACAGCGCGACGGCACGGAGCGAAGCTGCCCTGGG
>NW_010245078.1:3121-8363 GCF_000690775.1 Eurypyga helias | reverse complement strand
GTCATCGACACATTCCATGAATCTCATGGTTTTCTTGTGCTCTGCCGTGTTGTCCCTCCAACGGATATCAGGGTGGTTCAAGGCCCCCATGAGGACCAGGGTACGTGAACTATGCTATCTGTCTGTAGAAGGCCTCATCCACTTGCTCATCATGGTCATGTTTGAAGACAAGATTCTCTGGAAGTGTATATTGGCTTTTCTCTATTGACTTTACTGGAAAAGTGTTAAGACTACACCAACTGAGGGTCTGGTCATACGATTTAAGAAATAACTGAGAACCTCAAGGAAAAAAAATAGAGGTGGTTGGAACTATGAGCTTTCTTTTAGCAAACTAAAAAAAATAGAGGTGGTTGGAACTATGAGCTTTATTTTAGCAAACTAATTGTGAGTTAGATGATAAGATATATGTGATAGCGAATAGGAAAGTTCAGTAGTTAAGATTAAGGATAGTGAAGGTATGAATGAGATAACTTTTTCTAAACCTGAATTATTCATTTCAAGCATCTAGTATTTTAATCTTATACATAAGTATAATTTTGCATTTGTAAATTTTTGATTTATGCAAAAAATAGGAGTTCTGCTGAATCGTACTGCGGGACGGAATGTTTGTCTTCATGGGTAGATTCAAATCCCAGAGGACTTTTAAATATAAGGAAGAGTAGAAGAGTCTATTGAAATGTTGATAAGGAAATTAGTGTGACCAAGGGGGTGCTTTCTCCCAGCAGTATAGTACAGCACATAGCGTTTGTGATGGTGATGTGTGTAAGAGTAATGAGAACCATTTGCTCTGTTAAAGTACTTGGCTCTCTACATATCAGTTTGGTTTCAGAGAATAAAACTCAGGAGTCTGTCTTCTGATATTTAGGTGAGAGGGATAAAACAGACTTGCTGAAATTTGAGTGGAAAATAGTGAAGAGCAATTTGTGAGAGCACAAAACTCATTTCTGTGCAGGCACCTCTGAAGAAAGTTACCATGAAACTGGATTAGTTGGAAACTGAGTACTTGCTCTGAATGCTGCATGGGCTTGTTTCTCTCTGCTAAGGGATTTAAGGGTGTTTTGTTTTGTTGTTGTTTTTTTTTTTTTTACTCTCCTTTCTTTATTTTGTTCCCTGTCAGAAGATAAATAATATAATCAGTTTCTTTTTAAAAAGGGATCTTTAGAAAGTATCAAGTGTCTCTCAATACACATAAAGAAATTCCAACTACCTCACAAATTATTAGTAACATATCTACTTTATTTTACAACTGAAATAACCTATAGTTAATTATTTAACACAAGGTTATGTCATGGCATGTCCTCTTTACCAGTCTTTCCTACTTACAATCATGATCACTGGCTGTGGAGTTTATTGCCCAAGCTTGTCCATTTAACTTCATATAATTGTGATGGTATTTTCAAGAAAATTATATTTTAACAGTATTACCAATTTCTTGTCATTTGATTTCAGTGGACAAAAATCACCACTAAAATAATCTAGTGATATCCATTTAGCCAACAGAGTAACATCAAGTTAATTTTTCTGCAGTTCTCTAATATTTTTGACCAGAAGACAGTGTCTTTTAAAAAATATGAAATTTTGAGATTTTTCAGAATTGGTTAACCATGTTAGCAATAGACCTACATTGGGTCAGAGGAAAAAAGGAGACACCATTTACTACATTAGGTGTGCTGTGTTTTTTCTGTTTGTTTGTATATATTTTTCTTTGTTTTGTTTCGGGTTTTTTTAAATTATTTTTTCATATATGGAAGTGAATTCTGTGGAGAACTTTCACTTAGCTCTTCAGCTGTCACTCTAGAATTATCTGAACTGGAATATCTCTCTTTAGTGATTGTACAGTGGCTGGAAAGACTTGTTATATGAGCAAAGTAAACCGGTTAATCTAGAATGGATAAGCTTATCCTACAGCAGGGGGAAAAAAGAGTATATGCACATTTTAGCAGTCTTCAAATTTAAATCTTAAAAATAATTGAGATTACATTAACAATATCAACAGTACCTTCAGTAAAAGTCCAAACTATCTCCTTTGCCTTTATGAGCATTGCTGTAGAACTATATGCATACTGCAGTGATATTTATACCTTATAAACAATTTCAAACCTTCTCTAACCTACCCAAGGAAAGCCAATAGAGTTCTTAGAGTTTTTCATCATTATTACTGTAGCAATTGTTAAGGCCAGGTTACAGTTGCTCACCTTAAACTATTAAAAATCACCTTTTAAAATTTTATTTTCTGGGGTTTTTTTTGTTTTCTTGTTGGGCTTTCCAGAAGTGGTAAGAATAGTATGTGACTGGGAGTAATACATGGTTCAAAACAGGGTTATAAAAATTTCAGCAACTTAATGGGCTGATATCAGCAAACAAGTTTCTCGGTCATCTACAGTGTAATCCTACAGCTTTTTCCATAACTTCACAGATGATAGATTTTTGTTTCCTGAACTCACTTTTGTACTTAAAAAAGTTATCACACAGTAATGCAATATTATAGAACTATCTAATTTTTCATTAAAATTACTTATCAAAGAAAGTGATAATAATAGGAAAAAAAGGATGTTGGTGTTAGTAGCCAGACTGAGAAATCCCTATTTTTCTAAGGCATTGCAAATTCTTGAAAAAAAAAGATTTCAATACAATTAGCTAAGGTTGTCTTTCTTTAATGTACTTCATATTGAGAGGAGAGTAATTTATCCAAATAGTTGCCCTTTAATTTAGAAATACACTGGAACATTTTTGCTTTTGGCATGCATAATATAAATTCATAATTTTTATTTTCCCGGACATCAAAGGAGTAGTAAGATCAGGACTTCACTGAATGCTTTTATAGTTTTCATATTGGAAGAAAAAAACCCAATTTTTAAAATACTTGACATTTTCAAATGCTAAATCATCTTGTGTTTTATTTATATAAACATTTTATATGATATAGTTATCTTAGTTAGGAAGGATAAAAATTAAACAATTTTATCTTCAAGCTCTCATACAGATAAATTACCAAAAAGAAGAGTATTTGTTTAAAATTAAAACAAGCAAACAAACAAACAAACAAAAACTTTAAAGATTTGCAGGTATGGCATCTCAATTTATCTCATAGAAGTCAATGGTATTTGACATTGCTTCATTTAAATTCATGTTCTGTGACTTTGTTAATCACTGAACCAAGCAAATGTAAGATTCCTTCACTGCCTATCTATACACACACACAATCATTCTCACATACTGGAATAAATTCTTGGATTATAACAGTTCAAAGGTCAGTGTGAGAGGGTCACTTCACTGTGAATGGTACTTGCATGTTCTGAAGAAGTAGCATCCTCTTCTATAATTTAATTCATTAAAAGCACCAGAAATAAGCCTGTAAATTGACCATATACATAGAAGATGTCATGTTGGTCATTGCTTTTAGCCTGAGCTGCCTAGGCAGCCAACTGGTTGGAAACTCGTTTACGTCTCTCAGCATGAAAGGGATATATTTCAGGAGACTGTTTTTACTGGCTGCTTGCTTTTTAGGGAAATGTTAAAAGACAGACAAATCCCAAATAAATAAACCCAGAAATTAGTATCTCATTCTAAACTTCATGGCTATTAATTCTAAATTAGGCATTAATGTCATTAAGATGAAAGATAAGGTTTTTATGTCATGAACTTGAAATCATAACAGTCTTAAGAGACAAGAGTAATGGCTACCTTGTAAACCACAAGCTAGCACAGCCCTAGTAAAATCAGAGCCATGCGTCCTGTATTCACCCACCTGCAGTATTGCGAAAGACAGAGTACAGGCAGAGTCGGGGGAAGCATGAATTTATTTGAGTCGTATACCCTGAAAGCATTTGGTTGCTAACGTTAAGTTGCATTCACATAATCTACCTGATGTTGTCACCTGACGTCTCAGTGTCAGCTGTTGTCATGACCAGATATAAGAGAGATACAAGAGGCTTCTTAAATTTCTTCTATTGATTAGTTTAAACCCTTTCAAATAAAGTTGTAAAAGCCTGTATTAAAATTCCAAACACCACTTCTTATGCATACTCACTTGGAATACTATTCAGGCTTTGGCTGAATTTGTTGGCTTGTAAAAGGGATGACATCAACACTATTCATAAATAATAATGATTAAAGTCAAAAGAGACACAACTAGATTTTCCAGACTTGCTTTTTTTTGCAAGTAGTATCTTTTCCTGGATCAAATTTACCTTACAAAAATATTTTGTAATAAAAACTAGCACATAGTATGAGGGACATGCACAAAAGCACATTGGAAATATAAATGACCAAAGCAGGTTTCTCAGAATGCCTTTTTGCCTATGCAGATCTCTTTATAAGTTTGAAGTATAAACAACAGAATTCAAGACAGTCTGGAGAAGGATGAGCCTTATTATGTACCTTATATTTTAAGTTAAATCCTGATCCAGCTAACAGTTCCTTACCACATTTGCAAAAATTAAATAACTTGATAGCCTTAGTGTTGTAGGTTACTTGCTCTGTTGAAAGTCCAGCTGTACCTGTTAACTCTTAGGACTTTTACCGCTATGAATCATGGTATGTCTATGTTAACTACTCAGAAAATGAGAAAAAAAAAAACACAAGACAAATGTTATAATGTAGCTCTGGAGACTTGACCATCTTCTCACATAAACTTCGAGACACAGGCTAGTAGTATCTCCACATTCTCTGAAGAATATGGTGTCCTTTCTTCTCTATGGTGTTATTTGGAAATCTCCCCATTCTTGCATCAGATGAAGGATCTTAAATACAACAATTCTTTGTGATGTATTTTTTGTTTAACAATGTGGTGTGCAGCTCTACCTTACAGTAAATAGAGCAAGATCAAGTATATGAAAATTGAAGCAAACCCTTATTCTGATAATCCTCACTTTTGAATACATTATTTTAACACTCAGTATGATATTTTCAGTGTTAAGATTTTTAAATTAGTAATCCAGATCTCTAATGTATGAATAAATGGAGGAGCAGGTAGTAATTATATGGTGTCAGCTGCTGGTGTCGTTGCCTTTTCTGCTTCTATCCTCACATGTCATATCCTATTTCTTAGTTTGCCATACACTTACTCTACTGTGCCTACCAGGGCCTCCTGTGCCTCCTGCAATCAGCCTTTTCCATTCATGACAGAATCTGATCCCTTTCCAACCACCCTTTGCCCCATCATCACTACTGGTAAGAACACAGATGGACCAGTCTTCCCTGCATGTTGTACATTAGGAAATTAATCCTCATGGAAAATTAA
>NW_010245078.1:0-3104 GCF_000690775.1 Eurypyga helias | reverse complement strand
ACCAATAGTCAGATTATTTCACCTGACAAAAACTAAGAGCTGGATAAAAGTATGTCCCTAAAATGTACAGCTTTGCTAAATTTAGATTAATTTTACATGGCAGAACATTAACTTAAGAGTAATGTCTCTATCAATTTTGTAGTCTTCTAACCATAATCTGTAGACAGCAAAATTTCTGTGAGAATTACTTCAGGAATTTTTTTGTATGAAATAAACAAATTGTTTTTACTAATCTATTATCAGAAATAGCTGACACATTTTAGGCAAAGATGTCCCCAAATCCAATGTAAGTCAGGAAGTCAATATACAATATTGCATTTTTAATATTTTTTCTTTTGTTTTTGACATTTATCAATCTATTATGAGCTGGGAAAGGGGAGTTTGTAAAGGCCAGGGTCAGAAAACTTTGAATTCATGTTCTTTTCATAGACAAATTAAGTACTTCACAAGTAATTTCCTCAGGGCTTGTGTGTGTCATACAACTCAGAAAAAAACCATCATTTAAAAAAGGGAAGTAGTGCCTGTAAAATGGCATCATAGAATACTACTCCCCTCAACATATAGGATTTTATTTATAAAGTTTTAGTAATTCAAGTTGTAAAATGAGTGAACATTTCTAATCTGCTGTCACGTTAAGGATTATGTATTTTATTACATTATAGAGTGAAAAAAGAACTTCAAACCACTATAAATATTACAACTCCACCTGTTAAATCTAATTCACATCACCTTTTTTGTGACCACTTTTTCCTTCTTGAAAGGTTTTGAGATGCTGTACTTTGAAGTATGACATTCATATGTGCAAAGAAGATACTGATAAAATTGAGATATATTGATGAAGATTCAATATTCCTTAGTAGTCTGTATTAATGAATTAATGGAAATTAGCTAAGTTAGTAATAATTTAATTTTATGTTCTATGAGAAATTTTCACATTTTCAAAAAGACTCATGCTTGAACTAGAATTAAAACTAGATTTTCTTGAAATTTTTCAAAGAGGATTTATCAAGTTTCTCATAACTAAACTGGACAGCTGGTTTCTGTTATTTTAGAATTCTCTCAAATGTGAACCCTCTTTCACTGACAATATCATGACAAGCTGCATCAAGGAGGAAATGTGACTTTCCAAACACAAGTAGAGTGCTCTGGTGAAAGACTTTCATAAGTTTTCATTTGTTCTGAGCTGGAAAAAATGTGTTTAGATACTCGGGAGTAATGCACCCATTCTAAAACTACACTAACAAAAGTTTATTATATACTACCCATATTCTGTAGCTTCTGTGTATATGTATAAGTCTTCCTGACTTCAGTATAGCAGATAAATATTTGCCCCTTGAAAATGAGGAAAATTTGTTCTTTTGTCTCACACATAACTTTTGATAGTTTACAAGAACAAGAGTACTACCCAAAAACTTCTTCAACAGCCTAATGTTGCGGTTCCTTAGGACTGCACAAAAAGGTCCAGAAGTTGAACAGTTGGGATTTGGAATTAATAAAGTATGTTTTATCATCCAGTGTATGAGTGAAGGTAGTTGTTCACATATCTCAGCAATAAGATATTTTTGGATATTAAAAGAAGTTTTTGGATGATAATGCTGTTTTTTTTTCCTCTTCATTATCTGAAGTTAAGGAAGTGTAAAATTAGATCATTCTTACTTTTTCCATGTGTTTTTTAATAATTGTTTTAATGTTCAGTATCTTCACATCCATTTATGTGACTTTTGTGACGCATATTTTTGGTAACTCCATGTAACAGATATTATGTTATCTTCCTTGCTATTTAATAATCACAGAAATATTTTCTCCTGGTACTCAGTGGTAAAAGAGTAATTGATGAGTAAAATTAAATATTAAATTTTGTGATTAAAAATCCAGGGCTGTTTGCTTTGTAATGATTTTTTAATAATATTTATAGCCTTGTTGAAAGATTAGAAGTTAGATTTTGTTTCACACGCATTCAATAGCAGTCCAGACATAATGCCATGGAAAGTTGTGGGAACAGAATAAAGGGTATAAACGTGATTTATCAGAGGTTGACCTGATAGACATTAAACAGCAACTAAAATGTGAAAGTAGACATACAGGTTAAGTCATCTGAATAAACCAACAACCATGATACCAACAATGTGTCCCTTCCTAAGTATATTACTATTAAAAAAAAGAACAAACAAAGAAAAAAAAAAACCAACAACCAAACAAAAATTAACCCAAACCATAAACCAAAAACCCAACACCTAGTCCTAATTTAAATTTATGTCAAACCAAATAATCTTTCTTTAGCTTTTGACAAATGACAGCAAATAACTTTTGCTGTCTGTACTCTCCAATTTCCAGGTGTGGAGATAGAAGAGAACAGAAGATTTCTTCGCAGACTTTTGAACAATCATAAATTTTCCCAAGGAGTAGTTCAAGAAATTATGTACTTTGTGTGCAAAAATATATACTTAATCCATTGTTTTGTACTGTGTGTTTGTAAAGGGTGGGATTTTTTTATTATTATTATTATGTGCTTTTTGTTGTTGTTGTCTGCCTGTATAATCTTAATCAGAGTGGGAGTAGGGTGAGTGTTTGTTTTCCACTTCTTGAACATGTAGTAAATCTGAACATTTGAAGTTTTTAGGTTGTCTAATTTTAAGCTTTACTTTTGTAAAAATATGTTATTTGCTGGTTTTAGTGCTTTTTAGAATCACAGGTTGGAAAAAATCCTGTAGATATTGAGTCCAACCATAAACCTAACATTAGCAAGTCCACTCTTAAAACATGACCTAAGCACCACATTTACACACCTCTTAAATACCTCCAGGAATGGTGACTCAATCAATTCCCTGGGCAGCCTTTCCAATTGACCCCGTAGACAGTGTTCTGTTAAATTAATTGACATTAAATGACTGGACAATTTAATTGTAGGCATAATTATAAAATAGCTTAAGTATAAAATATTATAAATTTAGAATTCTCCAACTCTGGGATGAATTCTGAAAACCCCTTTATAGATATTTCAACCCAGGCTAACCACCATAATCTCTTACACAGTTTTCAAAAGTTCAGATACCATTTCTTTTCTTACATTTCATAATATATAGCTTTGGAAAAAATGGTTAGTC
>NW_010245077.1:0-2126 GCF_000690775.1 Eurypyga helias | reverse complement strand
CTCGTGTCCCCAGCCTGCCCACTCCTGCCATCCCCTGGTCACCCGCTGGGCTCCTCACTGCCCTCTCCTGGCCCTCCACGGCTCAGGCGGTGGGGCCCCCATGGAGCCTTTGCGAGGCCGCGGCACCCAGGCCGCAACAAGCCCCTTCCCCGCCTGGGGAACACAGTCCCACACACGGTGTCACCGCAGGCCGGCGGTGGGCGACCCTCAGGCATCCCCCACGAGTACTGGGAGGCCTGTCCCTCCCTCAGCTGCTGCCTGAGGGGGGGGTACAGAAATCAATTCGGAAATACCCCGAACGGCTTCTCCCTGATTCCCCATTTCGCGCTGAGGGAGGCAAATGACTGGCAGCTGCCTGAAGGAGTGCGAGTCCCTCACCATCACCTGTGGGAACAGGCGGGAAAATGTCTTGAAGAATCACAGAATCACAGAATGGTTTGGGTTGGAAGGGACCTTAAAGATCACCCAGTCCCATCCCCCTGCCATGGGCAGGGACACCTTCCACTAGACCAGGTTGCTCAAAGCCTCATCCAGCCTGGCCTTGGACACTTCCAGGGATGGGGCATCCACAGCTTCTCTTCCTGATATCCAATCTCAACCTACCCCCTACCCAGGAAGGAATTTTCTTGGGAAGAGTCGCAGATACAAACATTGTGATGATTGAAAGGAAAAACTAGTGGCAGGGACACCCCAGCCTGGGGCAGGCAGCGGAGAGAGAGGGAAGGGGAGACCAGACCCCTGGGTGGCTGCAGGGGGGTTTTGGGGAGCGGGAGCTACCTGCCCCGCTCCGGGCATCGTCAGCTCTTCGTCCTGCCAGTTCCTGGTGCCCGCGCAGGACAGCACCAAAACCTGGGAACACCTCTTCCTGAGGCTGCAAGACATTCTGCGCAAGACGTGCCGTGGACACCCAGGGATTTTTGGCTGTTGGATCCCAGAATCGGCCCCAGGGCCAAGCGGGTGCCACAAAACTGCATTGATTCACTCCTCCCCCTCCCGGAAAAACATGAGATGGGAGGAGGATTTAAATTAAGCCAGGGATTATAGTAATACCAGCCTTGGTGATCGCTCAGAGGAGACAGCAACAAGAGAAGCATAGGGGGGTGTCAAGGGGGCTGCAGATCGAGGGGCTGAGGGTGCAGGGAGTTGGTAGTCTGGGACCAGGGGAGCCTAGGGAATATGGGGGTGCTCCTTGCATGTGTATTTAAGGCACCAATATATGTGCCCTGGACAGAATTGCAAGGTGCTGCTGGTACAGGCAGCAGACCCAGCCTGCAGCACTGTCTGGGGCTCAGTCTGGGTCCCCATGCCAGCTCTGCCAGGGCCACACACTGCTGGGGTGAGCCTCCAAGCACAGCACATCTCCCCCTGCCAGCTCCCTTTGCCTGGCAGCCGTTTAATCCCATTATTCATCATTACTTATTTATTAGAGTGCTAATTTAGCGTGTAAGAATAGCGAGGCCAGGAGGGGCGAGACAAGTCCTGAGCAGCATAGAGCTGCCAGGACAGATCCTGCTCGGGCAGGAGGGGCATGGCCTGACACCCTGGACCACTCTGGGCAGGGCTGGCAAACACCAAAGCCCCAAGGGATACTGCTTGCAGGGCTTAGGGAGGGCAGCATGTCCCTGAAGTGTGGCCAAGGACACCAACGGCCAGTGGCCCAGCTGACCATACCAGTTGCTCAAGGGCCCCCCATGTTCCTCTGGGCTGAGCCATGGGTGCCAGGAGCCATTGGAGAGTCACCTGCCTGCCTGAGCAGGGATGTGCCTGGGCAGGTTTGGCTCCGGGTGGCTGTTCAGCTTGGCTGCCTCGTTGAGCTGGGCAACAACCTGTTTGGCATCTGTAATGGGTTGATTTTGGATGGACACCAAGCTGCTCTATCACTCTGCTCCTCAGCAGGATAGGGGGGGAGAACATAAAATGGAAAAGAACTTGTGGGTCAAGATAAAGGCAGTTTAATAAAGCAAAAGCAAAGGTCGTGCATGGAAGCAAAGGAAAAGAAAGATTTATTCCCTATTTCCCATCAACAGGTGTTGTCCAGCCACTTCCTGGGAAGTATGGCTTTTCTAGGCGTAGCAGTTGCTCCAGAAGACAAATGTTGTAATAACCATAGAATCACAGAATCACAG
>NW_010245076.1:5762-8862 GCF_000690775.1 Eurypyga helias | reverse complement strand
CCCTTTGCTGGCTGAATCCAGCACAAAGGGATAGTTCAGAAATCTTGGATAAACCCCCTGAGAATGAGGAATGGAAAACAGCTCACATGAAGCACACATCTTTGAATTTTCCACACTAACCTCTACTCTTCTTCAGTGACACATCAGCAGCAACAACAATGACCAAATAGCATGATACCAGGAACTTGATAGTTACTTCAACAGTCTTAGGAAGTTCATATCTATTGAAAATAAAATATGAGGTTGTGAATAACATCTAAGAGTCTTATTTCTGGGGAATTCACATGACTACAGCTGTATGTGCAGCAGACTGTCTGTACTCACTTCTATGAGACCTTTAGCGCTCACCAGTGCATCCTTGGCTGGACATTGAAAAATGGTACTGTCTTGAAGGAAAACAACAAAGTGTAGGCTGAAAGAAGGCTAATGAGACTGTGTTGTAGCTGAGACTTTCAAAGTACTTTTCATGTCTGGAGGGAATTTTACAAAACATTTAATGAGTACCGCCTGATGCACACAGTATTGGAACAGAGCAATGCTTCCTCTGGCTGGAATGCAGAATATTTATTTTGAAATATCAGCATGCTTCAAGGTAATATAATACTAGGAATATAGAATATACCATGTAACAATGTCAGGAGGAGTCAACTGCACATTCAACAACTGCCTCAGATCACTTCGTACTGATGTACAGCAGTATGTTTCAAACATAGATAATGCTTTGACTGACATACGAGGAGGCCAAGTACAAACAAAGCCAGTCACATTAATATGAGAAGGCTATTAAAAGAAAAAATATGTCTGTAGGCAGCAGACAAAGCATCACTTCCATATTTTAGGAAAAAAATTGTGAGATGAGTGTGTGCCCTCAGGACGCTGGTATCTAATAACAGCATTGCCTCACACAGGCTCTTTCTATGACAAAGGCTTCTGAGCACATCTACATAGACCAAAACATTTACACGCAGAGAAGTCTAAGCTAATCATGAACAAGATGGGGCTAGGAAGCAGTGAGAGTGTACTGCCGTCCTCAAGACAGTCAGGTCTGTGGCACTAATGTGGCACCTGAGCTGCACTGAGCACTTGGGGTAGATTACTCAGAAGACTGTGGAGTCTTCTGCAAAGGACCTTCCTTGCATACAGACTCCCCTTTGAAAATGACTTGTGAACACTGTTGCTTAACTCCTTACAAATCCCAGTGAAAAAGAAATCAGGTATAAAGATGAAAATACTTAGGCACATAGGAAGGTCTAAACTCTCTATGTATGTTTTCATGGTTTTACAAAATGTAGATTGGTTTGAGATTTGAATGCACTTGTAGCTTTATTTATCTTCACTTCCGTTACTGTTCCTATAAGCATCAGAAAATACCGTCTTACCAAAAAATGGTTGTCAAGCTAATGAAAAGAGTTTCTGTTCATTCCGTTACGGTAGGGGTAGGGTACTAACAACAACCAAAAAAAAAAAAAAGAGAAATCTGTGTTTACATCAGTGAGATGAGATGATGTCATATCAGGTTTATTTTAAATCTCCCCTTCAAATGTCAACCGAAAATCACAGGTCAGAAACACAATATTCTCAGAACAAGCTCAACTTCTCATGTACCTAGTAATATTGAAATACTTTTACTTGCCTAACTACCTTTGACATCCAGTTATTGTTTGGTATATTTTGTCATTTTATGGACAACATATTTAAGCTACAGAACAAATATAGGCTTCAGTTATTATAAAATTGGAGGCACCTCAATGTATGTTTTATACATTTATTCTTGGAAATATTGAGAGGGATGAATAGCAAAAACTTTCAGGAAAACTCATTAACTTCTTAGAAACAGTTGAAAGCTTTTAGATTTTTGGAAAAATACTACTTGCCAAACAGCATTTCCCCTCCAGAAATGTTCTGTTGCTAATAACATGTTAGTTGCACAAGGTTTTTCACATCAGACATGGAATTCCTAGTAGAATCTAAAGAGAGATGAATCCAACCAATTATGCGGCAGCTACAGTAGTCATATAAAATGCAGGTGATTTAGGATATGCCTGCATTTGGTATTTTACTCAGCCTTGAAGAAGGCAATCCTCACCTGCCAATCCTCACCTGTCCTAACTACGAAGAGCTAATGATTTCTTGTGCTGTCCACATTAGGCTGTCTACTCTGTCCTTCTTTCTGGTCTTATTACTATAGACAGAAAACAGAGAGCAGGATGACAGGTTTGTACAACTTGTATGGGCTGTGTTCTCTGGCTTGGTGTGTACCTGTAAAGTCCACAGAAAAGACAGCTGAGTCTAGATGTAAACAATTGTCTGATCTGACAAGAGGTTATTGAGCAATAGTAAAGGTAAACTGTATGATTGTCTTAAAATGTTGGTGTGAATTTGAAGATAGCAAAGACTTAATTTTAGGTCTTTGTGTCCTGGTTAACACACTAATACTCACAGTCTTATACACAGTACGGATTGCGGCTGAGACTGTTTTAAGGTCAAAATCTCTCCCTAATAGATAAGTTACTAAGGTCATCAGTGAGACAGTTGGTGTTAGTCTGCAATCCTGAGGTTGTGTCATCTAGTTGCATTTGTCACCTCTGATTCAGGTAAAACAACGACTGTAATGAGTAACCAAGAGTTGGGTATATGTCCTGAATCATGTACCCAATGATTCAGCTTATTAAATCATTGTAATTTGATCTTTGGCTTGATCTCCTCTGTAAGCATTAACAGTAGGCAGGTGTAATGTCAGTGAAAGTATTTTCTTTCAAAATTGGGTTCACCACGTCTAAATACATCCGTCTATAGTTATTTCCAGCAAAATTAAATAACATGAGGAAAACAGAGTATATCATGGAACAAAGCAACTACAAGAATGGAGAAAAAATACCCAATGGCAGTGACTGACAGTTGCTCATAGCGAACCTTCTGATGCTGAATGAATACCATTTGGGAATAGTATTCATTCAGAATTGGCAGACCAAATTGGCAACACCCAAGTGGAAAGAACAGCTGCCAAAAGGCCAACTTGTACAGTCAGTGAGTAATATATTTTCTCGTCCTCCCAGACAGGACAATTAGGACTACTAGGAGGTTTATCCAGTTGTAAAAT
>NW_010245076.1:0-5731 GCF_000690775.1 Eurypyga helias | reverse complement strand
AAAGAGTTTATTTTCTCCACAGTGCGGACGACTGGCCCAGGCTGGCCAAAGGAGTATTTCATTCCATGGTACATCCTGCTCAGTGTGGGGTGGATTCATTTGTTCGTGGGCTGGGAGGTCAGCTGGCTTGTGTCAGAGTCAGGTTGTCACCCTGGTGCTCTGGCTCTGCAGGCTTTAAGGCTTGGACTCTCTCTTCTCTGGACCAGGCTGTGTGTTGGTCAGTGGGTGGTGAGCTATCGTATCATATGTTCTATTTTATATTATTTTAATTACTTATTATTAGTAGTACTGATAATAATATTGTCAGTATAATTTTCATTTATATTCAATTATTAAATAGCTCTTATCTCAACTTTTACGAGCTTCCTTGTCTTTCCCTGTGACTCTCCTCCTGCACTGGGCTGGGACAGTGGGGAGGAAGGTAAGCAAGAAACTGTGTGGTACTTAAATGCTAGATAAGTTTCAACCGCAACAAATGTAAAGAAAATTATTGATGCATACAGTACTATTTCTCAAACTCTGTGACCTTGAATTTCATAGGAAGTGGACCTCCTTTCATCTCCTTGAATGTTCGGTACAGCTTGACTCACAGTAGTAGCAAAGACTGAGAAATGAGAACTCTCAACTTTTCAACCAGAAGCAATAAGAGCCCACTATTCTACCAAACAGTAGCTGGAGCCAAAGGCCATCCATACCAAAATAAAAAGAAACTTTGCTGCAGACATTTGTATTTTGATCATTTCTTTGATAGACTAACATCCTAGCTGAGAAATAAATGACAGCAAAACAACTTGATGATTTCAAGAAAAGAACAAATATTATTCACATGATTACCTTCCTCTGTATCAACTGGGAAGCATAATTCTTATCAAAAGTTGCATTGAAACCTTTGCATGACCCATATCAGCTATAGTCTTTACTGTTTGTAGCCAAATGCCCAGTGTGTTGCAATGGTGAGTTCGCTTAAAAATCCAAATTTCAAGAAACCAACATTAGTCAAGATGCTTAATTTTTTTATAACTTTGAAATTCATCAATCTCCACCAGGGCATGAAATGCAATTAGAAAGAAATCTACATACATTTCATTTGTTGCTGGTCTCACAGATTATTAGAACTCTTTTGGAAAACCAAATGCAGGAAAGCCTTAGATGGGTGTACCTCTTCATACCTCCATGGAAAAACTACAAAGATAAGACTTGGTGTTAAAGTAAGTTTGTGTGTCCCATCACACTGAACACTTTCCATTTCCTTTGAGGAAAATAAGTTATCCCTCACGTTTGTGAAGAATGGCAATGATCTGGATATTATGTCAGCTCTGCTTCAAGGAAGTATCTCCATGCTTGAGCCATCAGAAACTTACCTGTATTCATTCTGTATCTTGGAATTCTCCAAGAAGAGTGGAGGTACAGTTCTGACAGCTCTGTCCTTATTACTAAGTTTGGGATTCAAGCCTACCAGATTTATAAATGCCACTGTTACTTTCTGTCTTTACATTGCCCAATAATGGACCCAATGGAGACATGTCCCTGAGAAATGTATTACTACACATGTGCTTTTGGAGAAGTGGACAGGTTTGCCTAGTGTATGAGGCAGACTGTCAGATGTGGAGATGCCCCTTCTCCTTCAGAAGACCAGTGATGCAAATGGTCTCTACCTTCCTGGGACACAGCTGCCAGGAGGAAAAGACAGGAAAGGCTGACATAAAGATGAAAGAATTCCACTGAATTCCTCACTGAAGCTCCAACTCTGCTGACCCCAATGTAAATACAATCAGAAAGAACAGATGTGGAAAAAAGAAGGCTGAGGAAATGTCTAGAGTCAGGCTGGGGAAAAACAGTCCTTTTTCAGCCTCCTCACAGTTGCTACAGGACTGTGCTTGGGTAGCTATGGGCCCCTGCTCTAACAGAGTACAGCACCTCCCTATCACAAGTATTTGTTTGAGGTAGAGGCAACCAGATTTTTTGCAAAATCTAGTGATCTTCAGCCATATGCCATGATTCTGAGAGATGGAATGAAACCTGCAGGATGTTGTCAAAATGAAACTTGCAGGACGCAATCTTTCAAGTCAGAAATTTTCCCTACTCCAGATGAATGTGACATTTCCTGAATGACCAGATCAAGTTCCTATCACTAAGCATTCAGCAATTCCTAACCTTGGTTCAGATTAGGTCCAAAAGTTATTTCAGAAGTAATTGCATACTTCTGAAGCATGTATTTCCACATTTGTCTGAGATGTGGCAGATTTATTAGTCAGTCACACCATGAAATATATCTTCACCATCAGAACCTACTGATAGTGTTCTTCCTGTTACCAAAATTCATGTGTTAATATGAACAATATCTGGGCCAAACATGGAGCAGTATGGTCCAAATGTTTTCATTTATATGAAAGTTGGATCACTGATGGCTTAGCAAAATCTGTATTTCTAATAGCATCAAGGACTGTAGAATGATACTAATTTGACTGTCTTATGACGGTCTTATTCTGTGCAAACCCACAGAAGCATAAATACCCACATGATAGAAATGGGCAAAGTAAAGTAGGCACAGAATATCACAAATGAGATTTAAAGAAGCCAAAGAATTAGGAGTTGGTGACTACCTTGTATAAAAAATGTATTAATAAACATTTTACAGGTAGCCCAAACTTTTAGACTACCACTATTAAGGGCTTGGCATAGCTCTAGAAACTTGCTTTAAGGCTTGAATATTTCCTATTCAGTGTTTGGGGGAAGGGTGACATAGAGGTTCCAAATATGCAAGAGGGTCACGTGTAAATGTAATCCAGGTTACTCGACGGTCTCTGAGGACATTTAAACTGAAGTCACTAACTATCTATCTGCCTCTAGAGTGGATTTTTCTGCCCATGTGGGGTCTTTTTTGCTACTGGTACCTAAGCCTTTTCTACCTGGCCACTACATTACACTGCAGAAACAGCAGTGATTTCATCTTGTTGACCTTGCTAAATCATTGATGCATTGTGTGCAACATACTGAAACCTTATAAATTCTCACCCAGGGCTTTCATCAGCATCAGTTCAAAGGGGATTATATTCCTATGAGAGGGAATAATTTCTGTGGCATGCTTACAGAGGATTTTGAGTCACCTACCTGATATCTGGAATGGGCCCTGTGTCAGGTATCAAAGAAGGCAGAGAGAAATCTTTTCTATATGGGGATAGACAAGAGGATTTTTTCATTCTTCCCTTCCAAGGAGCAGACATAAAAGACTGGACAAATGGTTGATACCCACCTTCCTCTCCTGAAGAATCTTCAAACCCTGTAATTATTCATGCTTTTGGAAAGACTTCTGATCCCTGATTGTACTAGATGCTGGCCTAACTCATTCAGTGTCTTTCCTCCATTGCAGACATGTTTAGAACAGTGGATATGTGGCAGGAACACACTGTTAACTTAAACTGTGAAAGTACTCAAGTCATGTTGGAAAATAGAGAGGGCAGCAGGTTTCTTTTTAGAACATTTTTCCTTGTTGTAGAGAAGAGCATTGTTATCTCAGAGAACAATGATAGTTGGAACTGCATCCTCACTGATAACGGTACCTCTCAGATGACTAACTGGCAGTCTGAGGAACAATTAGCAGTGTAGAGGATGCTTTCCAAGACTGCCAGAAGAAAAAGTGCCAACACAAGATAAAGCATAGATGGAGATCCGTCCCATGCTATATGTAAAAACTTGGCCCTTAAAACAGTTGTGCTGACTAGCAGAGGCTGTGCAGCTAGTCAATGTACTGACATGAAGCATATTAAATTTTAAGCTGAGGCTAAGTTGGTTGAAAAGTTCTTTCATATGGTAAATATGCTCATAAAAGACTTTGCTTTCAAGACAGCAAATCCACAAAACATGGAAATGCCTTTTGCTGGGATATATAGGCAAGAGAAAAATATTTTCTGTGCCTGTGCTGGAAGGATTCTATACCAACTGTTAAAACTCTCCCTCTACTCTGCTCTCGTGAGACCCCACCTGGAGTACTGTGTCCAGCTGTGCAGCCCTTAACATCAGAAGGATATCGACCTGTTGGAGTGAGTCCAGAGGAGGCCATGAAGGTGATCAGAGGGCTGGAGCACCTCGCCTATGATGAAAGGCTGAGAGAATTGGGCTTGTTCAGCCTGGAGAAGAGAAGGCTCTGGGGAGACCTTCTGAAGGGGGCCTACAAGGGTCCTACAAGCAAGGGGTGGGGGACTTTTTACAAGGGCCTGTAGTGATGGGACAAGGAGTAACAGGTTTAAATTGAAAGTGGGGTGATTTAGATTGAATATCAAGAAAAAGTTTTTCACTGTGAGAATGGTGAAGCACTGGAACAGGTTGTCCAGAGAAGTTGTGGATGCCCCATCCATGGAAGTGTTCAAGGTCAGGCTGAATGAAGGTTTGAGCAACCTGGTCTAGTGGAAGGTGTCCCTGCCCATAGCAGGGAGGTTGGAACTACATGATCTTTAAGGTCCCTTCCAACCCAAACCATTCTATGATTCTATGAATCCATAAAACTGAACTCTTTGTATATATACTCATGCCCAGGACCAATGTATTCCTCTGCATTAGAAAAGCATTGCATTTTGCACATGGAACATGTACATTTCCCACAAGTAACACAAGGCTAATGTAGCTATTTTTACTCAATAGGCTCAAAAGTTACCTTCACTTCTCAAAGTATTTGCCTCAGGAAGGTCAACTGCACTCTTAAAAATTAGGTTAGCCCTTTTCCTTTATTTTTACATGTACAGGGAGGAAAAGATCTGGATGAGTCCTGCCATGGGTCTTTATGAAAATTTAAATTAAAGAATCACATAATAGAGTGAAACTTACAGTGAAATGTGGCTCAATTTTAATGTCATGTACTAAGTATACTATCAGTTGTTCAAGTTCCATTGGCTTTAGAGCTGATAGTAAATCTCTCATGAGTCCTAGTGATAATCATCTTTCAGTTCAATTCAGTCAACATTATAATAAATGCCCTTTGCTGTGTCAGTGATGGGAAAACTTGTCAGGTGTCCTGTAGGTAAATGTCAAGTACCTGGTTTACAAAATAATCTTCAAAAGCAGATGAATGGTGAATCCAAGACCATGATTACTCTTAGATGTCTTATATGAAGAGGGGAATTATTCCAAAAGCACATGTTCATCACACAGATCATAGAACACTCAAAAATCTACTGGTATACTGATGCTGTGGCTGTCAACTGCCCTGAATGGGAGACCTGTACTGGTCAGTTATTTTTCAATTTGCTATGTTCATCTTGGCTGAAACAAGCTAGAGATGTGAGATAATAAACATGCCATCAATACTTGGAGACTGAGCAGAAGAGAAAAGGAGTCTTTTCAGAATGGTAGGATGGACAGAATTAAAAGATAACAGTTGTCAATTAATTTCTTGTCACTCTTTGCCTCCAATTAAGCCCTTCTATGCTGTACCACAGTGAAAGCATACAGCAGACCCTGGGATCTGCAGAGAATTCACTTGTTGATCTAATAAATAGATGCCTGTTGAGCCATCTCACAGCCCCATGCCTGACTGGTGAGCTCAGAAAACTTGCAGGTAAATGCCATGTCCAGGCTCTAGATGACAAAGCAGTCAGTTCAATGAAGAACTCTTTAAAAACATCATGCTACTAAAGGACTTTCTTTTGGAACCTACATCACAGAATCATAGAATGGTTTGGCTTAGAAGGGACCTTAAAGATCATCTAGTTCCACCCCCCCTGCCATGGGCAGGGAC
>NW_010245075.1:0-12162 GCF_000690775.1 Eurypyga helias | reverse complement strand
AACCAGTCTGTGATTCTGTGATAATATTCAAGCAGGAGCCCACACCAGGCTCTGGGAAGCTCCTGCAGACCAGCCAGCACAGGCAGCAAGCAGAAGTGGATTCCAGTAAGGCCCAGAGTGGGAGGTTGGGGGAGCTCAACGAGGAGCAACCTCCTGGATGCTCCATGTTCAGCCAGTACATGGATCTGCTAGTCTGCAAGGGGCGCTGACACCAGCCAAGGGCTCAGTACAGTGTGGGGACTAATCAGGGGAAATAACATCTGCGGTGGAACCCCAGTGACAGCATCTCCAAAACAGGTCCCCAGGAGAGCATCCCAGTCTCCTCACTGCCCTCCCTGCCTCCCTTGAAGCCGTGCTCACAGTTACTGCTGGAAAACTTGAGCCAAGACCGCACAGAGTGACTGTCAGCTCATTACCAGGACCTTCAGAGCCAGCTTAGCTATCCCTCACACCCTACTTCCCTCCTCTCTCCAGCAGCCTGGAGCCTCCCTCGCTGCTCCCCATCCCTGCCTGAGCCACCCCTGGAGATCCCTGTTCTCTGGGCTGAGCAAATGGTTTATGGGAAGCTGCTGACCGACTTTGCAAGCACCAGCACCAACACTCAGCACTAAAAGATTCCTTTTGCTTTTAGTGTATCACTGAACCACCAACCCTTTCATTTTTCTAAGTCTAAACGAGCTATTTGGCTTTCCCTCACCCAATTGCTAGTCCACATCAGATGACACCTGTCCTTCTTTCTTTGTTCTACTATCTGCCTTTTGGTCGGGGAGCTTGTATCAAATATCCAGGTCTTTCTGTTCTCTCTCTGTGCATTTAAGATGCAGACTGTGAATTCACACTGCAGCGTAACCAAGTTGTTTCCTCCTCTACTCCTTTCCTAAGTCCTAATATTTTGTTTGCTTTTCAAACCACGGAGTGCAAAGTCCTATTCCTACATTATTCAAAGCAGTTGTTTTTACTCTCCTGAAAAGCTCCCTGAAACCACTGCAAAACTTGAGATGCCCTTGAACCTGCCCTCTCAAGCAATGAAGCAAGGCACAGCTGCATCTTAAGAAGAAAAGATGGCTTGGCTGCACAACAGTGGCTCCTTACCCAGAGGGCCTTGAACACTTTGGCTAAAAAGGACCCATTTCTTGGCCCACAGCACTGAATTCAGTTTATGGAGAAACAAGCTAGAAGTAGGGGAGGTTTTCCTCTCCTCTACTGCTGTTTCATGCCTACACAGCCCTCAGTTACAAGTTATTTCAGCAAACTCTCTCGAGGGACAGGAGAACGGCACTATACACCTGAAACGCAATCCTGCCGCAGTGGGTTTTCACT
This sequence comes from Eurypyga helias, assembly GCF_000690775.1. Lineage (NCBI taxonomy): Eukaryota > Metazoa > Chordata > Aves > Eurypygiformes > Eurypygidae > Eurypyga > Eurypyga helias. The sequence continues at coordinate 10,842 of NW_010245075.1, read as the reverse complement.
TGCAGAGGTGCAGTTGCTCCCTGACGGAGGAAACACTTGGAGCATCTCTCAGGAGAGATATGAGCTCTAGGAAAATGTCTTAGCCTGCAAGAGGAACTCCAAAAGTGAGCACAATGGTCTTGTAGTCCTACCGATTCCTTAAACAGCAGGCCAAGAATTACAAAGAGGAAATGAACTTGAATTCTCAGTGGGCTCTACCTCTTTGGCAGGCAAGGAATAATTCTGTTTGAAGGGTATTCTGCCACCTGCTTCAGCTCTGGTACTTTTTAGTTCTTGAGATTTCAAAAATCTGAGCAGAATGTGGTAACTTGGAAAAAGCTATCAGAGCAGAAATATCCTTGTTTTGCTCATTGTGCAAAAAGCATCCTATCAATAACTCATCTCTGAAAACAGCACCTCCCCTAGTCACAGCTGATCATTTTGCAGTTATCATTTTTACGTACGCTCCCTTCTCACCCTGCTAGCACTACCTCACTACGCTTCCTCAGCCAGTGAGCAGCCAGGTTCCTGGGGTTAGCAGCTGGTTTCCTAGCTCCCTGGTTACTTGCAGCACTTCTTTTTCCTCTTACTCCAAGCTAGAACAGCCCAAAATAAAACCCAGAAAGGACAATTTAAGAAAAACCCCAACATCATTAAAAACTGTAAGAGTCCAGAAGGAAAGCTCCTGGCTTCCATCTGAGCTCAGCTTCACGTCACTACAATGAAAGGAGAGTAATCCAGCCTGTAATGAAAGCAGTATCTGCTGTTTGTTGCTGGCTCTGCTGCTTGGTAATTGGAAGGAGAGGAAATCACACATCCTGAAATGGAAATGCCAGTCAGAAATCACCAAGCAACTGAGCCTGCAAGGACACAGACGCGGGATGTTCCACTCGAAGCCATCAGCCATACTTCTGCTTGCCTCAAACGCCACACACCAGCTATTTGAGCCTCGGTGTTCTGTGGCACCAGTGATCCTCTGGGAATTTTAACAGCCTAACACTATGTGATGTCTTAAATGTAAGTCAAAGCAATGACAACACTGGAAGGAGACCGGTTATGGTGTTGGCTAACGGAGAACAAACCTACGAGAGCTGTGATGCTGAGGCACACAGGTAAGTCCCTTACCTGGGGATGGTCTGTATAATGAAGATATCCTGCCCCCGGACTGATTCCTTTATTTCAACTCTTGTTTCTGAAAAGGATTGAAAACACAGTCAGTTTTGTTTCCAAACATCACATTTACTGTGACAACAACCATGTTTTAGCAGGGACTTTGTTGACTGGTCAGGGCAGACGAGGACTTGCTCCTTTGCCCTTTGTGCACATACACCCACTACTCACATACAGATGAGTCAAGTGGATTTTCCAAAGGCTGCTCCTGGGAAATAAAGAGCTGGCAGGACGTACCAGTGAGTTAGTTGTATTTACAATGCAAAACCAGGCTGAATAGCTGGTTCTCCTACAGGTGGAAGACAATTATCTAACTCCCAATGAGATATCCTTTTCACCTCTGAGTGCTAGAAGCTGTCAATACCCCATTCATGAGGGAACAATGAACCACTCAAAGCAGAACAACCTTTAGTACTTAACTCTTTCGCACCTTACCCAGGGGTCAGCTCCATACAGGCTGGATAGCCCAAGGCAACACCAGCAGCACAGAGCTGAGGGAGAACTCCCCAGTTGCACTGTCAAGGTCAAGACATTTCAGCTCTGACGTGAGCTGGAAACCCGGGTCATGCTGAACACAACTCCTACAGCCCCAGACTCAAGCCGAGCCCTGAAGGAGCTCTGCAAAGCCGAAGCAATGATACCACGTTTTCTGAGGTGTCGTAGCCACTCGCTTCCCAGAGAGTCCCGAACTAGAGGGCACAAGGACAGAAATAACTACCCAGCTACTGAATTCAAAGTCTAACTGCCTGGGCACTGAGGAACTGCTGGAAGCAGACTGATTTTTTGTGCAGCGATGAAGAACGACTCCAGACCTTGTAGCAAGCGACCTGATCTAAAACTAACCCCAAAGGGCGGCAAACTCACTAGCATGAACGCAACAGCCAACATAACCCATGGCAGCTCACACACTGCATGGCCCCTTCTGGCTGCAAGAGCAGCGGCACTATCGTAAGTTCTCACACTAAGCCAGCGCCGTTTCCAGCCCCTCCTCTTGCCTGTATCAGCTCTCTGCTTCTAGTCTCCCTTGCAAAGAAGGTAACCAAGGTCTTGAGAGAGTAAATGACTCTTTGCCACTGAACTCTGTCAGCCAATAGCCTCGTGTTTTAGCCCAACATCTGACAACGGACGCTTGCTACACTGAAAGAGGGGCAAGCGAGCTTCAAGCGGCACGCTCCCCAGCACAGCCTCGAACTGGCACTCTTCAGAGCAAGAGGACAGGTCCTTCTAGGGCAGCTGTAAGCTGCTGGGGGCAGGGGAGCGCTGGAAGAAGGGGATAATTTAAGTTTGCAAGGCCAACGCTTAAAGCAGGCCATTGCTTTTATCCCGGGAGATGTCTTCCTACGCACATGCGCGTGTAAGATTTCGTAGCAGCTATCACCCGAGGTAGGACTCTCCTTTAGATGACAGTTAGCTGATGGGCAGGGAAATGAGATGACAGGGGAAAGAAGGAACACATACAATCACTTTGTCCAAGGGTAGACACGAAGTTTAGCAGTGCCAGGAGCAGCAGTAACACCCCAGCTGAATCACCTCACTTTATCAGACACGTTTGGCTGATGAAGCTACCTAAATTCCTCAAATTACCTCAAAACAGGCTTGGGAGTAGTAAAGATTTCGCTCACCTCCATTGGTTTCCTGGTACACCACAGATTTCCCCAGCTCAGCACCCAGACGCCTGGAGAGATAAAAAGAAAATTAAACATGGAGGAACCCAGCGATTTGTGAACCAAAGCAGAGAACGGACAAACATTACACACCAACAAACCCCAGCACTGCCTAAGAAGGAGCCAAGTGTGCCAGCCAGGCTGCAGAACTATGCGTCCTCCCCCTCCCCGGGGGTCTCCTCCCTCTGAGGACCCTGGGGAGGACCCCGTGACATGCTGCTCTGCTACAGGTCTACGCCAGACACAAGGAGCCAGTCCTCCCCTGAGCAGAGGCTGTGTCTCCTGATGGCAAAGGACATCTTGCCAGCCCCTACAACACCACCTGAGGCAGATCTGTTGTGGAACTAAACATCAGTGATTTACTAAGATTTGATTAATGGCAACTAAGTCACTTTTTTTGATTCCCATGTCTTTTTTTTTTTTTTTTACCCCCAGACCTTCCTTCTGAAATAACTCAGCTGATTGAATAGATTATAACTTCAAAAAAGTTTTCTGTTCTTTATTACTCCTTCCTCTTCTCAACTGTCAAACCTACAATATTCATCAACAAAGATTACAGTCGCCCCTGCCTTTTTTTTTTTAAAAAGTTCTTTCTTATAAAAGAAAAAATAATTTTTAAGAGCATTTTAAAAGGCTCCAAAGGACAGACTATTCCCCCAGGTGACGCTTCTGTATTTGACTGTACCGACAAGTAATCCATTCGTAAGTATTTAGAGGCACATGTGCTTTAACCATGAGCCTCGGCTGAGACCCTGCACCACTGAGATGCTTGGGACAGGTGTGCTGCTGCAACTCAGCTGGCCAGAGGCAAGTCCCTCCTCTCACCTGGGGTCTGCTCGGACCCATGCCTACAAGCACTGGATTAGGAAGCAGTTCCTGCCTGCAAAATACCTTTGTTCAACATGCTGATTAAGGTGGTAGTTTCTTGTCTGCACATATTCTGTATTTACCTGGACACTTGCCAAAATTATGCGTATCGGGACTAACCCTAAATAAAAAGGGTCCAGGTCTGGCGCTGGCGTTCCCCCAGCCTACCTCCTTCAGCAGTTGGTCCCCCTCCATCTCCTTAGAAACTCAACCTTGTCACAAAGATTTGGTTTTTCAGTGGTCAATGAGCGAGGCAGCCCAACACTGGCCTGCTGCTGGCCCACCGGCACCGGCTGCACTCAGCTATGACCCACAAGCTGTTGGTCTCAGCTAGAAGCTGGCGTGGAAGGCATGCCCAGGACAGCTGCGGTAACAGATACTCGAATGCAGCGTGATGTATTTGCTTAGCTGGTTACAAAGCACGTATTTGGCACGCAGGCGTTCCTGATCGTGTGCTGGCTGCACAGTTTGTGACGGCTGGGGCTAGTGAGTAAACTCCCACGTGGAGACTCGCACGTGTGAGGTTGTGACCAGCCTGGCTCGAGCGCCAACTGCAGGATCACCCAGGGTGCGGGCAGTCTGGAGCAGGCAACCCACCCAAATCCCTAATTCAGCTTCTCTCATCAGCCCTGCTGAGCTAAAACTTCTGCAATACAAAGGCATCCTCAGTGCCTTCAGAAAAGAGCTGGCCAGGCAAAGACAAGCCCAGGGACCCCAGGGATAGACAGAGAGTAAAGGTGTGTTCTGCAGATGGGATCTGTTGGTCTCTGGGATCTCTTACTGCCCACTGCGAACCCGCTGTCTTCCCGATGACAGTCAGGCATTTGCAGCCACTAAGCTTTGGTGCCAAGTTATCCAAGTTGAAACGAGCTCAAGAATCACACACAAAACAAACCAGTGGGGGTTGTTTAATGACTCACACTTGTTCCTCTATGATTGCACAGCAAGCCTTGCAAGCTCCCCTTGGAGGCATATGCACCCTGACTCCACTGCAGACACCACGTTCCTAACTCACGGCTGGAAAAAACCGTCCGCTAAGAGGAGTGTGCAAGCACCCTTCTCAGCACAGCATCTCATGGCAGGAGGGAAAGCATCAAAACCAGTCCAGCCTGACACACCGCAGCAAAACACCCCTTGCAAGACCACCTAAGCAGTGGCAAACACACACGGCGGAGGTTCGCGATGCCCCGCGAGGAGGCAGCTGGCAAGAAGAAACCAGAGCCCAGCGCTCAGATTGTACACAGCAACGCGGTTTCTGTGTTGCTGAAACAAGAAATTGGCAAGGCAAGCGTGCTGCCTGATGAAAGGGGGACACCAAACAGCTCAGCTTGTCAAACCTGGGTGCAAACAGCAGCAGAAGAGACGGTAAGCTGCTGCCAACTTACAGGAATGAGCAGCAGGAGATTGCTCTGGTGAGGCAGTCAATCCCATCTCTGCTCCGACTGTTGACTGCAAGCGAACAAGAGGGGCAGCGATGGGAAGGATACGAGATAAAACTGCCCATAAAAGTCACACATCAACCCTGCCTGCAGCGCTGGCAGAGAGACTGACAGGCAGCGCTGAGGCAGTTCAGGCGTGTTTACCCAATGGGCACACCTGCCACTAAACCCATCCCCGAGGGCTTTGCGTAAGCCCAGACTTCAGCCAGCGCAGGAGTCTGCTAAAACCTTGATTTAGCCAAAGCTGTTAGAGGGGACTGTTGGAGCAGTTCCTGTTGCAAAGCGCCGAATTCCAGAGAACTTGTGTCAAAAGGGAGACCTGCACAGAAGTCAAGGGTAGAGCACGGCCTTAGCCACCACACAGCCTGGGAGCAACCATTTGTAGTGGGATTCAAAGATAAATTCCCCCTTTCCAGCTCTGCTCCCAGCTTCTTCCACCTCCCCCCTCCATGCAGAAGCTCCCAAGCAGTTGTTGCCTTTAGAGGAACTCAACTGAGAGGCAGAACTCTGCATTAGGCTTCAGGGTTAACAGCAACACCCTACAAACAGGGGCTGTCACAGTTACCTGACCGCTTGTCTGCAGGCACGGGCAGATCCACACTGGGAAGGACAAGGCTGCTGCTAAAGGGAGCCCAAAGCACACACGCCCTGCTGTTTCTGCACCAGCTCTGTCACTGAACTGCCTCCTCTAGGACCTGACAGCATCTAAGAGAAAAACTCTCTTCATGGCCTTAAAAATCCTACTGAGAGCAACCAGCCAGTAAAAATTTACACTGATCTGGAATATCTCTCTCTGTAAACATTGTCCAGGAAAGGTGATCTAACTTTCCACAGTCTCAACACATCCCAAGAGGATGTTAAGCTGTGGGTACAACAGTGTTTATAAAATCTGTCCCAATTTCACAGCCTAAACGTGAACAGCTCAGAGTCACCTATGGTTTAACGAAGAAGTGACACACTGCAGTATTTTAGGAAACACCACAAGGCCGTATTAGACTGCTCTTTAAACTGTCAAAACCCACTGCACCAGGCTCTCGAGACAAAGGATGGTCCGTTAGAAGAGACCTGACATGCAGCTAAACCAAAATTCAAGAGGCAAGAGCACGTGCAGTGTTTCATGCCATCAACGTGTTTCAGTACCACTGGGAAGGGCTCTCAGCCCAGGCTGCGTCTCCTTCTCCCACTCTGCCACAAGCCCCTAAAAGACATCTGTAAAGTTACCTCTGAAGAAGCTTCCAGCCAGCTTGCAGAGCAAACATCCAGTTTGAAGAGAGCCCTGCATACAAAGCCCCTGACTATGACATGATTTTATTTTGGCACCAACCTCTTCATTGCAAACACTTCCACCGGTCTTAGCTCTGTAAATACCCAGCTCTCTCCTCACCTACGGACTCCCCGAAGTGCTGCAGACTCCAGAAGGAGCGGCCAGCAGATCTGCTCTGTGCTTGACCATGGCCAAAGCAAGCCACAGCCTGACTTTTAATTGCTTTTCAAGCCTGAGCAAACCTTTAAATACAGATCAGTCAACTGGCCCAGCTAGCACAGCGGCAGGTCTGCGGTGTATTTCCTAATCTTCCACTTCGAGAACAAGCCAGGAAAGGGAAACAGCAGCTTCCTGGATACAAGGCAATATCCTTGTTTAAATACCCTTGTGCTCCCTGAGCTCTCCTTCACCCCTCTCCATCCACCCAGCACAACCAGCTGCTTGAGGAACCGTCCCTCCAGCTCATCTGCCACTGCACCCCGAGCCACCCAGCACTGGCATCACTCGTTCCAGCCATGCCAAAGCCATGCAAACACGGGGCAGGCTTCCCTCTAGTCCCACCACTCTGCTCCTTGCGAAGGAGCTTCCCCTAAAGCTGGCAGTGGCCAGCACAGAAAGCGATCACACGAAGTCAATCTGCTCAAGCACGTTACGTGCGCCATCTAAGCTGCACCGAAAATCTCAAAGCCCAACTGCCCCACGCTCACCCCGCCCCAGCACCTCTCCAACCACGCTGCTTTTTAGCTGGTTATTTTTTTCCCTTTCCAAAACCCCTTGATGCAGTCTCACTCTGCAATATCCGTTAGCCTCCTGTCACAGCGCTGTGTCTGAGGTGGAAAAGAGCCGGTGCCACCTCCTCTCCTCCCGCAGCACCACACAAGAGCTCTTTCCAGAAGGCAAGGACAGGGTTTGGAGATGGGGGAGAGCAGCAGCACAAGGTTACTGTGACCTGACTCTCCCGTGCCACCCCGTCACATGCAAGATGACCTAATGAGGAAGGCTGACATTACTCTTCCTCCATCCCACCAGAAATTCTCCTTCAGTTGAGGGAGGTTGCTGCAAGTCCTCCTGGTGTACTGGTGTTAGTGCTGTGTACCCACTAACACTAACCCTGGTGTTAGTGCTGTGTACCCAGCTCCCTGGCACCAGAGATCAGAACACAAGCCTCCGTCTTGTCCATACCCTCCATGTAGTTTAGGCTTCAGCATTGCTTTTACGTTTACATCACCAGCATTTTCCGTGCTGCAAACCCAACGCATGGCTACATGACACATCCCCAGCCTGCAGTGAGTTTACCAGAGCGTCCCGTCCCACACAGCGCAGACCTGCATTAGCACTGGAGAGGCCCGAGCGAACTTCCATCAGCAATCCCCTCCAACCCAAACGCACAATCAGGGAGCAGGATGTTGGATTTGTACCCCCTGTGCCAAACGCTGCAGGCAGAGGGAGAGCTAAATACATCCGTTGGACCCTGGCAATTAAAGACTTGCTAGACTGCAGCAGCACTGGTCACCAAAATCATGTTTCACCCCTGCAAACGCAGCTTGTAATCAGGTGCCAAGTGTCCTAATTACAGCAGGAGTCTTCTTTCCATCTGGGAAAGAATTTAAAAACCAAAATCATCCCTCTCTGTTTCTAAGATACAAGGATATGGTTTTAGTTATGTGGTCCTGAATCTAAGCAGCATCTTTATTACTTCAACGCTACACAAGGTATTTGGTTCTCCGAAGCCAGTACCATCTCTCCCTGGCAGAGGCCAACATAAACAAAAGCTCTGAAAACTCAAAGTGAAAGTTAAACTAACCATTCAGTCACTCATCCTAGAACCAGACAAGAATGCATAATGATGGGAAACCTACCAGAATGCCACGCTCAGGGCCTGCATTGAAAGCAAGTCTCAAGTTTTGTACTAAAGGAAGCAAGGAGGTGGAGGAGATGACTGGTTTATGTCACACTGCTCCTCCCCAGGCTTGAGATTTTAAAAAAAGGATAAGCCAGGACTCCTCAAGTATCTTTTTACATCACACCTACAGGCCACGAGCAGCAGAGCCTAGATGGAGTAGTGTCTCAAGGGGCCCTACTCCTCATATTGCGTGTTGTTTTAAAGTTCTTTTACTACTGATACTAAAAGGTCATAAAAAAACTTTAAAAAGAACGCACAATATTAGAGGACAGACTCACCCTCATAAGCCTCCTCCAACTCTATTAAAAGGCACAACTGACCTCCCCAGCAAAGTACAGGCTGGGACGTGACGCAGGGCGGGGGGAAAGCCAGCAGTCACGCAGCTTTTGCGACCTGAAAAAACAAGGGATGCATTACAAAGGTGATGAAACAAACCCCTGAGCTCTGGCACAGCCACCCCACGAGAGGCTGAAAACGACTTGGGTTGTGGGAACCTTTTTCCTGTGGGCAAATCTGTACTATTAACAGTTCCAGAACCTGTATCCCTCCTCCAACAAAACCTCAGGCGTATACAACGCTTCGTATCCTTCCCTTCAGAGCGGCCGCTGCTCCCGTTTTACAGACTGTAAAGCTGGGTGTCCTTCAGTCCCAGTTTAAGCAGTAGCTGAGCATCACTGGTGTGCTCGTACCACTGGAGCATCCAACTTCCTCGCTGACATCAGAGCCAAGGCAAAAAGCCCACATCGCCTCCCTCAGTTTCCTTTGGACAGCCAGGAGGTTGCTCTCCAGATCCTGCTGTCACTGACCTCCAGAGCATCACCAGGAACCCTGCAGAGGGTTACACGTCACACAGGCCTGGGGAAGCCTGCTCCCGTGTCTCTTCTCATTACATCTTCTAAAAAAAAGGGAGTTATTTTTAAAGACAAAGAGCAGAGAATAAAGATTGCCCATTTGCTCTTTCGGTCCTGAGAACTTGGAGCTCGTCCCCAGGGGACTCATGCTACGTTCCGCGCTGATGCAACAGGACAAGCCTTCTTAAAACCATGTCCCACGTGTTGCAGCAAAACCTGCTATTTTTATAGAGAGAGATTTTATTTTCAGAGTTGTATCAGCCAAGGGAAAGTGACACGGAACTGCCCCAACAGAGCAAAAGTATATGAACTAAGCAAAAGTATATGAACTAAGAAAAAAAGCTTTCCACTCCCAAACACAAGGATTTCCCTGTCTACCTCACGCCCAAGTCCATCGCTATTATCCAACATCCATCCCATCGACACCAGCGATGCCAGCCAAACAGCCAAGTCAGCTTCCCGGAGATAATCTGTGCTGAGGATTGAACACACGGTTTGTTAAGCTACCTGGAGGAAGAGCAAAATGTTCTTTGAGTTTAAGGTAGCAGCACTCCTGTATTTAGCCAGGTTTCCGACTGAAGCGTGCCCTCGGAGACACGAACAGGCCAGCGGCTGCCTACGGGGTAGCAAGGATGCAATCTGCTGTGGCAGCGAACAAGCCACCAAGCCCTCTCGAGTTTGGGAGCAGCTTCCCATGAAGTGGAGCTGAGAAGCTGAAACACAAATCCCGCTCCAGGATGACAGCTCCTCAGGACAGAGACGCCTGTCTCCAAACAGCCCCTTCGTCTGAGAGCACTCCGATTCGAACCAAACTCACTCAAAACAACAGACCAAGTGTCGGGGTAGACTCAGTGCAGCAAGAGCCCCGTTTTGGAGCCAGCTGATACCTCCTTCAGCGGGACCCAGCGCATCCATCCCTGCCAAGTCAAGGTTAAACTCTGCCCAAACTGACGGGCTGGGAAATAAAAGGGGCACGCTTCTGTCCTTCAACTGAACTCTCGTTAGCACGTGCTGCCCACCCCCTCCTACCACACCGAAACGCTAACCCACGTTGGTCAGCGCAACGGCTGGCGACGCTCCCCACGCCCCGAGCAGCGAAGCGCGCGAGGTCCCCATGAAAAGCAGCAGAGAAAGTGTTGAGCATCGCCCAAAAAAACCAGTGAAAATGCTTCTTGGGGTTTGTTCTGCCACGTTTCGCCTTCTCCCTCCTCCAAAGTAAACAGCCTTCCCTGCAACCTGGCCTTTCCAGCATGGACACGGATGGCAGGGCCACAAAGCAGCATCCTCCTTCCTGGGTCCGACCGAGTTGTCAGGACCGAGTTGTCGGGAGGGATGAGCGGAGGCCGAGGGCAGCGAGAGTTGGTGGCAGGCACCTTCGGCTGGGGAAGGGAGCACGCCCCAAGCTCCCCAGCCGCCACCAAGGGCTCCGCATGCTCGGAGGAGCTCGGGGGTGTAGGAACTCCAAAGGGAGGGCACTTACTCCGTGATCCTCTTCGCCAGCTCGGTGCAGGCCGCCGTGGAGTTGGCCGAGAAGACCCGGTAGCCGGTTCTGGCCGCGTTCATCGCCAGAGAATCATGCAGCCCCCGCGGAGCTCGAAAGGGAGAGAAAACAGATTTATAAGGCCACAACAGCTTCCGTGGCATCCTTTTCTTCCTCTCCGCCACGGTCACCGCCCCTTAGGGGGTGGGGAGGAGGAGGAGGAGG
>NW_010245074.1:0-4331 GCF_000690775.1 Eurypyga helias | reverse complement strand
TTTTTTGGGGGGGGTGTGGGGGAAGCAGGGGGGCAGAGGCGAGGGATGTGTGTGTGATTAAATAATTAAATTGGCAGGAAGAAGCAGTCTGAAAGGGATATCCAGGCACATTGAAGTGACAAGCATGATATCCAGCCAGGCACCAATCTACGCAGTTTTTTTATCAGGAATGGGTTTCATTTTCTATAAATGCCCCCTTAACCAAAGCTGTAGTATGTACAGAGTATACACAGTGAAGGTTCTCACTCAGTTCTATACAACTGGGATTGTAGAGTTTTTTATTGCTATGGTACTTCTGTTTACATAGCCATTGCAGTTATGGAACTGACTGCATACCACACCCTTCCTTACTCTTCACGTGCTCTCTCGTCCTCTGCTCTGTTGCTGGTGTAATACTGCTCTGGTGGTGGCATGCCAGAATTCCCCTGCTTCAAGTACCCACGTGTTCTAGGGATGAGCTTTCTGTGCAATGGCACCTGCCGTCAGCAGAGGTGGTCAAGTTAGGCATCTACTGATCCTCCTACAAGGAGTCCATGATCAGTACCAAAAACTACTGGCCCTTTTCGTAACAAAGGGCCACTTATTTTGTAAAGCAATATTAAGATGGGTTCTACAGACTTCACACACATTTCCTTTACCCAAAGATTGCCTATCCCCACATGACAGCCTGGAAAGGCCTGATTTTTCACACACTCAAATGCGAGTCTGTTTCAGCCTGACATTTCTGAATGGGTTCTCCAGCGCTGCTGTCTCCTTTTCCAGCTTGACTTATGTACCAGAAAGCTACTTTGCTCCTGTTACTTTGCTAACTTCAGCCTTTCTTGTCAAACGAGTTTGCCCAGCTCAGCAAGAAGTCTAACAAGACCTGCCCACTTCCCACAAAGAAGGGAATTTCAGCTTCAGCTGTACAACCTCCAGTGAAACAAAACCAAACTTGTTCATAAAAGAACTCAAGCTGCAGACAGTCAAAATGCTGCACTCCAGCCCTGCTGCATAAAGACACATCTTTTAGCACAGCACTTAACTGTCTCTGGGAAAGCCTATACACAGCCTCCACAGTGTCAGAATGACACCAGCCCGAGCCCCATGCTTAGGATCCACAGTGCATTCATGTTCTCCTCAACAAGAGCAGACTTCACAGCTCATGCACACTTTCAGTTTGGCACATCAAACTCCAGTTTTGGAGATAAACAGCACTCACTCTTGAAAACATGGCAGAGGAACAATGTTTTCCTTAAAAGACTTGCATGGGTAATTAACTTGATGATAATTCTAGTGTTGCTTGCCATTTTGGTTTGTTTCCCAGGTCGATTAACTGACAAACAAAAAACATGTGTTGCATAAGTCTCTCTGTGTCTGCACTTCACATCACAAATGTCTGTTGTTCTCTTCAGATGAAATTTTCAAAATAGGGAAGTTTTAGCAGAGGGCTCCCTCAGGTTCACAGCCTCCACAACTTCAAGTAGTTGGGGGATGGTAGTTGTTGGTCTGTGAAGTGGGACTTGCCCATTCCTAGAATTTCTAATACCACTTAGTCCAACATTGTGCTGTTCAGAGAAACCCACCTCAGCTAAAAACTGAAAAAAATCCTCATTTGGTCTAGCTACGCTACAGAACCACAGCATACATTAAGGTAGAAAAACACATCACAGATCTCAGCAGGTCAATACTTCTCCATTGCAAACTTTCCCGTGTTTCAGACTTAAAAGTTGGACCTCTTCTTTCTTTTTTATAAACATTTATAATTCCTAGGCATTAGGTTAAGTACAGAGACACCAGATGAGACAGCAGCTTGAACCTATGCTTGCAGCCAATCCTTACACGTTCCTTTGTAACAAATACCCAGGTACCTGAGACATACTAAGTTATAATGCATGACAGAAGCAATCAAAGAAATTCAATTAGTGTAAAAAATATTTATCCTTTTAGCATTTTAAAACAGAACTCTGAATACTGAACCTGTTACAGGCCTGATGTTCTTGTACTTTGTGTTAGGTTGACAAGCCGAAGTGTCAAAAGTTAACTTTTAGAATAATACAGCAATCGAGGTGTTCTTGTTCTTTGTGTTAGGCTGACAGTGTCAAAGGCTAACACTTAGAATAATACAGCAGTCAAGATGTATTTCCGTGTTAAGTTGTTTAGACGACATTCTGTTTTTTACTATGTGCTGGTTTTGCTAATATTCTGTTTTGATGATATTCTGTTTTTCATTATGTTGAGCTGTTTTGACAATGTTCTATTTTTTGATGATGCTTTTAGATGTTAAGCTGCATTGATGGTACTCTGTCTCTCACTATGCTAAACTGTTTTGACGATACCCTGTTTTTCAATGTGTTTGTCTGCACACATTGCTGAGAAAGGTTTGATAACAAGAGATGGGCCCTCTTGCTTATCAAAAGCAGGAGGGTACATACTCATTAGTACCTCAGCAGTGTCCTTGAAAGCTGAGAAGAGGTTTTGTGTATAAGTAGATGTTTAAAGACTTCTGTCCTTTTTGTGAATTTGCTCATTGAAAGCTTATTACAATATGAAAAATCACGCCCAGAGGCCAAGAAGATCCTTGCCCAGGTGAGGACCCTTCCCCTCAGCATGCATAATAGTGGAAGCAATGTGCCAGAAATATTATAATTGTATAAGCAATAATTGTAAAGGGGGTGGACTGGAAAATCAATAATACTGAAAGTTTTGTGTATAAATATGGCACAAAGAACTCTGTTTGGTGTGCATGCTAGGAGTAGATAGCCCTTGTGCACCTGGCGCCACAATAAACCAATGCTGGCTTTCTAAAGTATCACTTGGTTTAGAGAATTTTCTTCATTACTTTTCGGTAACAGAATACGGTGACCCAGATGGGACCAGCTTTCAGGACTCTCGGCAGACCAAAGGAATCATAAGGACTCCAGTGTGCACCTGAATATTTCCTGGGATGCCCTCCAATTCCCTGGTCAGGTGAGTTTCCATGACAGCTATCGGGGAGATAAATGACATTGGTAAGAAGTATTGGTTGTACTGGTTGCTTACAAATAAGATGTATCTGAATTAAATACACTTTGCAGAAGTACTAGTAGTGCATAGTTGTGTAATTTGTATGCTACTACAAGGACACCTGGAGTCTGGATTTTGGGTATTTGTGGTAATTTTGGAACTTTGTAAAATGGGAACTGGACAATCCATTGAAGGGGAAATTCTCTTGGGTTGTATATTGCAATACTGGAGCAAGTTTGGGGGTGATCCCCTCACTTGAAAAATTGATAGATATTGTAATCACTGGTGGCTCTTGTATAGTAGCCACAGTGCCCTGTGCAGCAGCTGGAATTGCTGCCAGGGAGGGAGTTGGAGTAGCTACAGGGGTTTGTGTGGCAGCTGAACACATTTGGTCAGCTGTCTGGCCCCATGCCATGGTTTGGAGAGCTGCACAGTGCCTGCCTTTTCATGGAGCATCAATACCAGAGGGGACAATAAACTTGATTGCAAGTGAAAAGAATGCAACTTGGCATTAGAGGCAGAAAATAAGAAATTGCCTAAGGGTTGTTGTTCGGCATGTAGTATTGCTGGGCGATGCAACAAATCTAAGGAGAAATTGGCAGGAATGGCAGTGCAGGACAAAATGAGGCTAATGGAAGGCAAAGAGAACATAGGAATTTAAATATTAAACCTTAACCGGCATATTGAAAACCAGCAGAGGCTGGAATTTCTCTGGACTTCCTTGACAAAGGGGGAATTCCCATGTATCTTAATGTATTATTGAAGTATTTATCACTGTATAATACTTGTAGCCATTGCATCTTTATTTCTGTTTAAAACTTAATGTTGGTTCTTGTCACACTAGTGTGTATGAAGCAAAAAATAGTGTGTTTGAGCAATATTTCACTCTATTTTCAACATGCTGTGTATTCCTTCCAGTGCTTGTACAAATTGCCTTATGTTTCTGGTAGCTTTTAATAATGTTCCTGGGTTACTCACAGGTGTACAATTTTACTATTTGTCACTATGGTGACTTCAAAGGATCAGTGTACTTTATGCAGCCAGAAAGGGCACTGGAAAAGGGAATGTCCACAATGAGGTGAGCAGTGTCTTGGGGAAGTGCCAGGGCAGGCTGTTAACATGATGATTGATTCAGACTGAGGACACCCTGGGGGAGAACTGGAACTCTCCCCAGCAGAGGCACTGGTTATAGTAACGTTGGGGAATGAGAAAATAATTTTTTTTTGTAAATACAGAAGCTACTTATTAGGTATTAAATACATGCAAGGGTCATTTGAGTCTAAGAATGTCAATTGGTACCACAGGATGGAGAGAAATTTTGCTGTTTTTCCAGCCTTTGAAGTTTG
>NW_010245073.1:0-9524 GCF_000690775.1 Eurypyga helias | reverse complement strand
TCTCTGGATACAGCCCAGGATATTGGGAATGGCTTTGGGGGGCACCTGGCCTCCAGCCAGGGTCATCCCACCACAATATATGTTGAATAGCAAGTCAGTGTCATTCTTCTGGTACATAAAACCAGACATGGAGATAAAAATTTGAAAAGTGGTTAGTATGATGAAGAGGATGAAGGACTTGTCGTATGAGGGAAGCAGAAAAAGAATAAGAAAAGGACTCCTTAGTTTGGAGTGGGGTGAGAATGGTGTATGAGTGGACAAAATAAATACTTTACACATGGATGCCCCCTGGCAGAACAGTGCCTGCTTTCCCCATCCGGGTAGCTTAGCCTTGAGGTAGGTACAACGACACTTCCAGGGAAGCCAAGAGGAATTCATACTTTAATGTGAAAGACTGATGCTTGTATAGAGTCTGGGAGCATCAGTTAGCCATTGAGAAAGTGGTTTTGGGGTGGCATTCAGGATTTGATAAGGTGTCTAGTTACTTTTGGAGACTTGGATCCAAGTTCAGTAGAGGAGTCCTACCATTTCTCCATTTTGGGAGGGTGACCACACCCTGACGTGTCCTGAATGCTCACCGTTAAGAGAAGATGTGATCTGTGTATCAGCAATGGAAACATTATGGATCAAAACATCACTTCCTCCTTGGCTGCAACCTGAGAGTCCAGAAACCATCAGATTTTGTGTAGCAGTTTTCTTATTGAAATTACAGGATCTTTGTTCTACCCAGTGTCAGCCATCACTGTCACTCCATCCAAACACCAATGGTATAATTTATTTCTTGTAAGACAATGACGACAGAATAAGGAAATTATTTTTTCATTGCCTTTTATGAACACCTGCTGGGTTTGACTTAAAAACGCTTTTCACAAGCCTTCAGGTTTTCCAGTGTTGTAAAATGAGCATGAAAAATTTCACTTAAACTTGCCCTACTAATAAGCTCTCCATTAATCCCAGCTGTGCCCAGTGCTGCAGCATTGTTAATAAATCAGTTCAGCTGCCAGAGCTGGCCCTGCCCCAGTCCCACAGCCGAGATGCTGCTGTGCACCCCTTGACTCACGTACAGGAAGATAGAGAGGATGTTTTTCTAGCACAGTCTGGAAAATCAAGGATAGAGGTATCAGACACATTCGGTCAGCTTTCACTTTGTCTGCACTTCTGTCAATGTTTCGGTGGCATTTTAAAAGAAAGAAAATGTCAGCCTGTTCTCCCTATCTCCCTGTCATATCTGTCGTTGTCTGAGATGTTTAAGTCAGGTCCTGCTTGTTAGGATTCTGGGATTCTCATCTCTAGTTCAAAATAGTCTGAAATTTATTACTTCTGGGCACTCCACAGAAGACACTTTTAGATAGATTTTTGCTTCTAAGTAGGAGGAATGGGAAAGATTTGAGTAGAAGTTGTTTGGCAGTGTGCGCTTGTGTTTTAGAGCTCCCCAGGATATGTTCTGATACGAAATTCTGGTCCCACTGAAGATTATAGCAATTTCATCACTGAATTCTAAGGAGGATTGCTTTTATATCAATTTAAAATCAAAATTTAAACAGCTATATTTATTTTTTCTCAACACGCTGTTTGAGAAATTCCACTTTATTCTCTTTAGTTTAAGTTCAGCTACCCGAGCAGTGCCTTGATTACATATGGGAGTATTAACTTCACTGGGAGGAGGAATGATGAACAACAAAAGCTTGTTTAGCTGTAGAGCTCTTTAAGCTGGAGGGCAATTTAGAAAAACACACAGATATACCATTAGTCGTGAGGAAATCTAGTGAGGAAATCAGGAGAATGTTGCCAATAGTTGTTGGGGTAAACTCTGGGAATGGCTTCCTGGAAGCAGAAGAAAGGCAGGAAACAGAAGCTGGACTTTGATGTTTTATAACTGTGGTCATACGACGTGGATGCTCATGGAAGCGTGGAGCTGGGCTCCACTACCTGACAGTCCCGTGGAGCCAGGCAGGGGACAGATATCAGCTTCGTTCAGGAATGGTTTGGCATTTGTCTTGGAGCAGTGTGAGCTGTTGCCTAAGAGGATGACACATTCCAGCTGGTTTCTGAAAGTCCCTGAAACTCTCCAAATGTTCTATTAAGGCTGGGTGAAAAGGACAGTTCCTTCTGGTTCGTATCATTTGACCTTGTCTCCTACGTAAGCAGTTATTTTCTCCTTGCCCTAAACTAGCGTTTTTCCCTTCCTAACCTGCTGTTCTCTTCTCTAGAGACTTCTCTTCCTGCACAACTTTAGTGACAGCGGATGGATCTGATCTTGTTGGAGGATATCTTGATATCTTGGAAGGCACTCAATAAATTGTGGTTAAATGATAGCTGTAAGTTTTTATCAAGCTGTAAAATAGATGTCACTTCAGGTCTGTCTTTTGTTACATGTGCAGGATCATCCTCATTCAAAGATTTAGAGTCAGAGCTGGGCCCCTGTTGGTTTAGGTCCAGTTCTTGTATAGGGAACTAGCCTCTATTAGGGCATAAATTTTGAAAGAAAGCATTTTTGTTACAGATTTTCCTCAGTACTCTTTACAAAAACAACAACAACAAAACCCTCAAACTAAAACTCAAAACCTACACAGTGCAAACTTGGAACGAAATGACAGGACTGTGTTTATTGTCAGGAGAAACGTAATTCAACAGAGGCTTTTGAAAAAGAAGCTGGCACGAACTTTAGCGATGAATAGGATGGTCCTGATCATGGGATTGCTAATGAAAAACCTGTGGCAGCTTGAAACCTCATTTAGTGAACAATACACCCTCAGATGGCAGTGAGCTAGCTCACAGGTCGGGGAATTTAAAACGAGTGTGAAAGATTTGAAAGAAAACCTTGAATTCTTCTGACTTGGGTTTGTTAGAGTTGTTACAGCCTATTTCCTACACAATAGCCAAATGGCCCGTTTACGCCATCTGCCAAGGTGCAGGGAGGTGAAGTAGAAAACCGAAGCTTTGGTTTCTTTTCTGTCTTCCTAAACAAAACTCGCACTTGTCAGACAACAGGCAGCATTATTGAACCGGGTCGGACAGCCTGGGGGAAAGCAGATTGCTTCTCCATTCCCCTGCCATACCCCTGAGGTAGCAGGGGAGGCAGCAGCAGCACGCTGGTTGCACGCTGCATGACACAGGTTTGCCTGTCATGGGGGAACTTCAAGCACTGGCAATCCAGGCCAAATTTTCTCATTAACATTTCTCAGTGGATAACTTTGACTATTAACTGTCTTTTGTTAAACTGAGTAACTCACACACTAGTTATTTAAAGCCCTTTTATGCAGCGATATGGCCCCAGAGCCATCTAGACCCATGGAAGGATACTCGTCCCTTGCCAGGAGAGCAGGGAATGGTCCTCTTAGAGATGGGACAGTGGCGTTTATATCTGAATTTAGTTGTACTGGGGTAAAGTAAGATGAAGGCCAGGATATACTGATGCTCACTCCCAGAGGAATAAAAATATAAAATAAAACCCCCACTAAAATGTAGTGCAGCCCATCCATTGATGAGAGTGTGCCCTGGTTTCACAATAGCTGCTCTGCTGCAGTGGAGGGGAAGATATTGCTTGGCAATATCCAACCTGCCCAAACCAATGAGGGATATCTTTGTCCCTTTTAATCAGAGATTCCAATTCATTTTTCACTTAGGAAACTAATAGACAGAGAACACATTTATATGGACATATTTTATGGCTGGAGAGAAACACACATTCTTTCTTTCTTTTTTCTTTTTTTTTTTCAAGCAAAGCGGTTCTAAAGTCTATGAAAAAAAGCACATGAAGTTATGTTGAAAGCCTCTCCGATTGTGATCAGATGAGTCTTGCACAGCTGTTCTGCTGGATGCTTGGGAATTAACTTTGTCTCTGTTCATTATGAATTATTCCATGCAGCTATGATGTCTTGTAATGGATAGACTATGGAGGGGAGCGACTGTTTTTGATATAATATTCTTCCCTAAAAAAGCCTATGATTAAACAGTATTGTGCTACATCTTGGGCCACACATTGGTAGAGAAGTAGGGAGATTGATATGTAGATAGATGAGGGCAGTGACACTATATGGTGAAGACAGGTCTTCACTGA
Source organism: Eurypyga helias (assembly GCF_000690775.1). Lineage (NCBI taxonomy): Eukaryota > Metazoa > Chordata > Aves > Eurypygiformes > Eurypygidae > Eurypyga > Eurypyga helias. The sequence goes on along the minus strand of NW_010245073.1, from coordinate 5,464 downwards.
AGGGCCTTGAAGCACTGTTTACTCATATGTTGCAGAGTTTCGTGTATCTTTTTTCCTTTTTAGAGCTATGTAGTGAGTCTTTATTCACATTTGCACACAGCCGAGCGCTATGCATTTCTGTCTTTTTTTCCCCACTCTGGGCCCTCTCAGCAAGCACATTAAACAGGAGTGCGGCAAGGCAGATGCCTTTGTACAGCTCCGCGCACACCTCGCTGCAAGGCAGCCACGCTTCCAACAGGTTGCAGCGTCTTCTCAGACTCATACTGTGCAGTTACGCTGCACATGGCTTAGGAAAAAGGGTGCAAAATAGCGTACCTGGCAGGGAATTGTGCCAGAGCGTTGCCAGTATAATCACAAAAGAGTGCTGTGCATATGCTGATGACCACAAAGAAGCTGGGACCGTGTGCCCACTCAAGTGTCCTAAAATATTGAAGGCAGGTTTAGGGACATGAGGAATTGTGGCCTGAGGAATAAGTTTTGTAAAGCTGTAACTGCCAGGAGAGAGGTGCATAGAAGGAAAATGGCTGTTTCAGCCTGTGCTTGATGGTGACAGCTTAGGGACAGAGAAGGGATGTTACATGCAAAGCTGCTCCATAGGTATGGCGTATCGTTTTTACAGGAGGAACAGCAGAATGTGGTATTTTGAAATCTCAGCTTGTTAGAACAGAGTTCTTTTTAGGCTCAAATTAGAGATGATTTATAGGAAAAAAACCCACCCAATTTTATTGCAAGAGGTGAATAGGGAGAAAGTAATAAAATTTGTGTGGTAAATGTCACAATTCTCACAGCCAACATGAACTTTTAGCAAACAGATGGATTAATGACACAATATAGAGATTTAGTTATTCACGTTCTTTTCCATCAGATGCATTTTATATCTAAAATTTAATTTTGATTCACCTGCAATTGATTTGATTTTTAAACCACCTTAGGAAAAATAACATGTGACTTTGTAAATAGAAGAGAAGATAAAAAATCACAGACCAATTGTCTTAGACTTAACTGTTGCTGCCTTGGTAACAATATAACAGGTGGCAAGATGTTTTTAGCCAGTTCTTACAACTTGTTCCCAAATCTTTATGCTCAGCTGCAGCAGCATTTCCCACCATAGTGAGGATACAATCACCCACTGACTTCTGCGGGTCTCTGGAGGACAGTGGGAGGTCCATGCTTTTGGATAAGGCCAGAGAGTGAAAGATGGAGCAACTGCTGGTCCTTGCAGTAAGGAAGGGCAACCTGGGAGCAGAACCAGTGCATCAAGGAGAGGAATGTTTCCCCTTTGGTGGACATTTACAAAACTGCATCTGGAGTGTTGTCTCCAGTTTTGGGCTTCCCATGAAAAGAAAAGGATTGACACAGGAGTGACCCTAGTAGAGACCATCAAGATGGTTGGGGGGTTGGAAGATATGTCCTAAAAGAAGATACTGAGATCACTCTGTTAGGTCAGCTTGGGAAGGCTTGGGGAGATGTTATGACTATCTACAACTACCTGATCCAAGGAAGTAGCAATGATGGACACAAACTCCTCTCAGAGCTGATTTGCTATGGGGTGAGAGGAAACAGACACAAGCTGGCACATGGTGAATTCTGATTAGATGTGAGGAATAAAAGTTTTACCATGAGGATGGCCCAACACTGGAAGAGATTGCCCTGGGAGACTTTGGGATCAGCAGCCTGGGAGTTGTTTAGGACTGACTGAGACATGGTCCTGAGCAGGACTGCAGGTCATGGCATCAGAGAATCACAGAAGGATTAGGGCTGGGAGGGACCGTAAAACCCAGCCAGTTCCAACCCCCCTGCCATTTGTAGAAACACCTTCCACTCGACCAGGTTGCTCCAAGCCTCATCCAGCCTGGCCTTGGACACTTCCAGGGATGGGGCATCCACAGCTTCTCTGGGAGACCTGTTCCAGTGCTTCACCAGCCTCTCTGTGAAGAACTTCTTCCTGCTATCTAATCTAAACCTCCCCACTTTCAATTTAAACCCCATCCCCCCTGGCCCTGTCACTCCCTGCCCTTGGAAAAAGTCCCCCCCAGCTTTCTTGTAGCCCCCCCAGGCACTGGAAGGGGCTCTAAGATCTCTCCGGAGCCTTCCCTTCTCCAGGCTGAACACCCCAAACACTCCCAGCCTGTCCCCATGGCAGAGCCCTCGGAGCATCTCCGTGGCCTCCTCTGGACTCGCTCCAACAGTTCCATGTCCTTCTGCTGTTGGGAGCCCCAGAGCTGGAGGCAGAACTGCAGGGGGGGTCTCACTAGAGCTGAGTAGAGGTCCTCCTTCCAGCCCAAATTGCACTGTGGTTCTGTTTTAGAAACCCTTACAATATAAATCCTCCTCTGCTGCACTGTCATGCAGAGGAAGATGTTTGGAACATCTTTCAGAAGGAAGATGACTTTTATTCACCTCAGGGCTGGAAATTATCCTCATTCTCGGATTTGAAAAGAAATAGTATCAGCTGAAGAGTGAAGCTGACATTCAGCTATTAAGCACAGTGATGTATGGAAAGGGTCTTTGTTTTGTACATTTCCCAGTACGTTTTATCTGGAATTCCTTGTTTGGAAGGATTGTAGGTAAGTTTTATTTGGTAGACAGGATTGGACTTGGTCTGAAATTTGGACTGGAACCTTGCTGAAAAGCAAAAAACATGTCATGTGAACAGAAAATTTAGGCTTTCAGTCAGTTAACCCAATGACTGGCAATTGGTTCGGCATCTTGCGCGATTGTGATGGGAGAAGACACAGCCCGTGACCCCAAACCATTGCACTTGATGTGAACTGGCCTGCTTGCAGGCAGCGTGGCAGTGGTACAGAAGTGAATCATTACACACAACATCTGCTTAACTGTTCATGCCACAGTTCTCTTTTTAATTCAGAATCAGTGAACCAGCCCACCGCCTTTTATACGCTGACTGGTCTGATGCTGCAGAACAGCGGCTGCACCACTGCTGCTTTCTACCACTGCTGACTTCACTGACGCTAAATATAACAAAACAGACTGGCATATAATTCATCATTGCCTTGGCCAGCGTATACCTAGCTGGAGGTTGCTTTGACTGATGCTCAGGCTTCCATCTGCAAGGAAGCCCGCTAGCAGTACATCCTTCATTACAGACAAGTTGCTGAGCAACAACAACAACAAAAAGCTTTAAATAATAGTTTCTATATTTAAAAACAGTGTTTTGGCATTCAATGCAGGACAAAACTTCTGTGTTGTTGTGGGCTGTGGCAGTACCTTAGCTTTCAAAGGCCCCACTGCTGAAAGAATGTCCTCATGGCAAATCTCCATACAACATGGAAGTCAGATGAAGGACTCGGGCAGCCTTTTAGGCATATTGCATCCCAAACGGTGCTAGAAAAGTTGCTGCCACTCCCTATAGGTGACCAAACACCAGTGCTGCTTTACCTTTTTTCTCATCTGACATTTTGTCCCTGTTTCTGCGCCTTCTCAAAGCTGTGAACATGTTCAGCCCACACCAATGCACTGGAAAATCATGGCTTTACCCTCCGTCCTCAGGGGCATGATATGTTAGGCTTCTCCGATTCTGTGTGGGAAAAGCCAAAAGATTGTAGTCCCCCATGTAAAGAGATGCAGACCCTCTTTACACAGAGATGCGGACTACCATCACAGGACGTGTGGGAAGCAGATGTTCAAATCCCAGTTCAGCCTTTTTTACAGGCAGCTATAAGCCACTTCCGGCAGGAATTGAGAACACCAGACAAAAGCATTGATGTAGGTACACGGTGGGTAGGAACATGCCTTGAGCTCCTCCTCTCATGCTGAAGGAAAGCATCACATACCAGGAGGCCACTGCGGCAAGGAGTAACAAAGGAGCTATAACTTGCTGCATAAAAGTTAAAACACCTTGAAAGAGGGTCCTTGGCATCTGGCCTCTTCCTTCCGGCTTGTGTTTGCCAGGATGCGATCCCTGGAGAAAGGTATTGACTAACCTCAGTGAGATCTGACCTGAAAACCATGTGTATTTCCCTTTGTGCTCTCTGCCAGGCTCAGCAGCCTTTAATTTTTCCCTGTATAAGGAGCTGACTTCTGAGACAAGATAAAGGTGATGGCCCTCGGCGCAGCCTAGACCTCAGTTGCATTTCTGTTTGGAGCCTCCAGGCTTCCCTTGCACATTGTGTAGGGAGATCAGTTGCCTACCATAGGATTTGTTTTCTACCCTAGGGCCAAGCCTTTCGCAGTTATTAAACAGATCTTTTATTGTTTCTGTCTCTAACGCTTTTGCAGATGAAGGTCCATGGAGATAATAGGTGAAGTAAATGTTCTCTGCAGTAAACCTCTCGCTTCCCTTCATATCCCACTGCACACACGTACAGTAAACAACTGTGACAACAAGGACAGTTAACAGGGGAAGTTATCCTTGTAGGGTGTTTAATATTGCATGAAAACTCCTCCTCAGTTCCCCACTGTATTTTGTCAGTAGGGGGTATTAGGGAGGGTTTCACATTCACTTGTATTAGTCCAATTATTATTCTTGACTAGTATGACTAGTTTAAGTTCAAGATTTAGCTGAAAAATCTTAATATTATTTAGGCACATTACTCAATTTCATCTTCTTTAAAAAAAAAACCCAAACATTAATGCACAGCATAAATCCTAGAACTGAGTCTAAATTCATATGATTACAGTAAAAGCACTTAAAAAGAATCAGGTTTTCTGGTGTTTGTACTCATGTAGGACTTTGGGACAAAAAGAGGCTTCCTTAAAAAGGAAGAAAACTTTCAGGAAACTTCTATGAAAGGCTCACACAGTGCTATATTTTGAATATTTATCCTTGACATTAATGAGAATTCCAATGGCCACGAATCCACCCACATATTCTTCAAGTCAAGGAATCAATGGTCTTTTACACTGTCTAAGGAGAGAAGCCACTATGCTTAATGGGAAGTAACTCAAGTGTTAAAACGATTTCCCTGCTCATGGCTGAGCGTTGTGATGGTGGAGTCGATGCAATTTTTGGTTCTGTGCAGAATTCAGACTCTGTCCTCAATCAGACGTGCACCATCTCCAGCTGGGCAAGGGCCTGTAAAAATGAAAGCAGCAATTCTGTAACCTACGTCTAACGTCATGTCCTTTCCTGTGGATGCATCTTCCTGTCAACCCTGGATAAAGTGACAGAGGCAGAACCTGCCTTTGCACAGGAGCGAACACAAGGGTACGAGATGTTCATAGGAGCAAGGTTTCATCTTGCACATGTAAGACTTGAGCCTAAGCCAGATAAATGCAAAGGAAAGATCCTAAACTCTGAATTACAGCCCCACAAATATGGTCCTTCCAGGGCTATGTTTTTCCTGGTTTCTTAATGAATTAAGTGCATGCAACAATGTGGTTTGATAGCCCCCCTGCCTGACCGACACCCTTGATGCCTTGACCAGTTTCAACCTAACATGCCAGAAGGACAGAACTTTCAAAGACAAGAAGTTTTGTGAAAATCATAGGATCATAGAATGGT
>NW_010245072.1:388-8054 GCF_000690775.1 Eurypyga helias | reverse complement strand
CTTCTTGTAGATGGGTGTCACATTTACTAATTTCCAGTCAACTGGGACCCCGATCAGCCAGGTAAGCCATCTCTGACAATATTACTTGTTGCTTTCTTGTGTTACTCCAATAAACAACTCTTCTGTAATAGCTTTTGCTTCCTTAAGATGAAGGGAAATGAGGGTATCACACTATACTTTTATTGTGTCTATCTCATTTGAAATTTTCTCTCATTCCTCTTTTATAGCTGTATGCCCAATTTCCGGGACTTAAAAATAATATCCTGTTTGTGACTATTTCCAGAAGTAATTGGGTTGAAAATGCCATCATACTGTTAGATACAGGTATGGTATACTCTGTTACTGTATCATTAATGAGTGATGGCAAAATTGACTGATGAACATATCATTCAAAAAAGTGAAGGTACAATTTTTGATAGTCTAGATTGATTAGTATCATGTTCCAGTTTCATGTCCCTGTAAATTACTTCTGTTTATAAAAATATAACCTCTGCATTAAAATGCATCTCTCTACTTGGTGAGAAGTTCACACAGGGTGCACAAAGTAAATACTACCAGAGCTTTATGAAACAGAGGACATAAATTACTTCTGGTAGGTGTCCCAAGGATTAAGGAATTCTGTGTGGCTATTAGATAAACATGTGTTTTGTAGTAGGAGTTTTGAAAGTCTTGGTTAGAAATTTAATCTTTTCCTTGGACTTTGAGGTCACTTAACATGAAAAAGAAAACAAACAGACAAACAACTAAAACCAAACCAAACCAACCAACCAAAAAAAAAAAAAAACAACACACCCAAAGAAATGAAGCCCAGGTATGCTTTTAATCCTCTTTCACCGCAAACCACTCTTCAATACTTATACTCTCCAGTGTCTTCTAAAAATTTTTTTTCCTACAAAATACAATAAAATGTGCCTTGCCTGTGATCAAAAAGATGATCAGACATGAAATCTGATAATGAGATGATGTATGGTGACTAGACCAGCAAGTCCTTAGCTGCATTTAGCAACCACAGTATTCCCTGTATGCTTCTGTTCCTGTATTTTACATCTTACCATAATGTGTCCATACATGTTACCATTGTGTGCCTCAAGACACTTTGCACCCGAAAAATGCAGTTGCATCCCAGCTGCAAACAAGATGTTTTGTTTTAGTAAGCAATGCAGCAATGTAACATGTCATTTACAAGACAGTGAATTATGCCTTATGCATCTGATTCATGCCCCTATTAAATTTAATTAAACTCTTTAGACCCTTCTCACTCTTAAGGGTATGTATTTTGTATGCCTTTGGAGAGAAATGTGCAGTCAGCGTAATTGTTGAACATGTGTGTGCAAGGAAAGTTACCAAGAGGGAGAGAAATGGAAAGAAAAGAGATGATTCAAGGCCTTTGATAAATATATTAAGTGGAGCTTCACTAGGTACCTTGGTATAAATTGTGGGATTAACAGACCACTAATATTGTTTGACACACAGTTACATATTCTACAAATAGAAAAAAGAAAGAAGGGAGGGGAAAAAAAAAAGAAATTGCAGAGTTTGGGCTGAAGAGACAGGGGAAATGAGGTTATAACAATGTGTTTTGGTGGATAACAGAAAGCCTAGTTCTTTAAGTGTGTTATTCTACTGAGTGGACAAGGGCAGGATTATGTGTGCTGCTTACATACCAGTTCAGGACTGGTGTGGGAATGGAGTGGGTGATCTAGCAGTACTGTCCCATCTCAGCCAGTAATATCTATCAGAGGAATTAAACAAAGCCTATTCTTGCATCCATGCTTCAGTTTATTCATAGTCCTATATGGCTAGGTGCCATAAATGATGACTGCATTACGTCAGTCCCAGATATGGCTTGTGGAGTGTTGTTTGATACTATTACTTTTGACTCAACCAAGTGTTTCCAGAATTTTCATCTGTACAAATATATTTTTTAAAACTGACCCCAGTTCTTTCAATGAGGCATTTAATAATGCGAGAGTGGATTTAGACAACAGTGCCAGTAATTGTTTAATTTAGTTTTGTTTTGACTTGCGGATTAAACAGGCGTATGTACTGCATTGAATGGAAAAGACCTGCTTGTGGATTTTGACATAGTTATAATAATACTGCCACTCTTCATGCAACTCAGGTGGGCTGCAGAAATAATTTTTTCTTTGGGCTGCACATGTTTTTTGATTAGATGAAGGGTTTATGTGAAGTAAAGAGTTCATGTGTAAGAATGACACTAGTATGTAATACAATAGCCAAAGCCTAGTCCTGTGTGGCTGCATGTTTTATTTTATTTCTCTCAGTGTTTTTTAGAGGAAATAGAGGGGAACCAGACTCATCCTGACTAACGCTAACCCCTGAAGAAATGACTGACCAGCTACAGCACGGCAAAAACAGCCCTTCCTTTTTGCCATGGACTTGGCTGAGCTGTGTCGTGGTCGAGAAGGGGAAATGAAGAAGGGGAGATTATTTTTAACAGATGAATGACGTCTCAAGGTTTCCTTTCAGTTTCAGAAACTTTTATATTTAAAGTGTTTAAAATTTTTCAGTTGACTGGAGAATTAAGGAGGCAACCAAGGTCAGAACTGAATGTCTCAGTAATAATTTTGCTTCACTAAAGTTTGGAAAAATGGCCCATTTGTAAAACTACCCCTTTTTTTTTCAAGAAAAGCGTAACTGCTTCAGGGTAATAGGCAGTGTCAATAATTTCATGGTAATTTACTATGGTAGGCTGGTGCATAGAGTGGTGCATGGGACCATTCTGAAAGGAAAACAGTTTAATTTTTCTCTGAAGTTTTATTAGAAAATTCTCCTTTTGATATCTGACATTTTCAGTATCTGTGTGTTTCAGTGAGAAAAAGCTGCCTTTGCAACATCTCTCAAAGAAAAAAAGTGTGCCAATGTAAAAGATAGAAATTAATTTCCAAATATTTTTTCTTCTCTCCTCTTGGACCTGGCTTTCTGAATCCCCTTGCTACAGCCATGCTCCTGTATATGCTGTGTGTTTTAAGTCTGGTTGTAAGTGAACCTAGGAAGTCAGTCGTTTGAATCAACTTAGGTGTTTGCAGATTTGGAGACTGTGTCTGAACAGTCCTTAAAAAGGCAACAATACCTCTACGTTGGGTATGTTCTCCCCCATTGCCTTTTACTTCTAACCTTTAACTCACAGATAATGGCACCGGATATTGCCTCCAAAGGCTTATTATGAGCACTGTCACTGAAGCATAATGCTTCACCTGTGAGTTGTACAGTGGCTTTTCAGATTCTTTTTAGTGGAAGACTGCTGTCAAGAGGTAAACTCTTGAAGTCCACTTGGAGTATAAATAAGGCGTGGGTGAGTTTCTGTGTTGTACTGCAATGATTAATTGAAGGTGATGTTTATCCTGGAGGTAAATGATTTTTGAACTTCGAATATAACCTTTTTTATTTTTTTAAGAGAAGCTTTTCAGGTACACGTCAGCATTATATTTAATGGCTTGTCTACTAATATGTTTTTGTAGAAACTGTCATGCTTAGGGTTAAATTCTATGAGATGCTAAGCACCTCTGCTGAGTCTTTATGAAGGAGTATTTCGGAAGATTAAAGAGCAGTTGCTAATGGGTCAGAACCTTTGGCTTTCATTGCAATATTTATGTTGGTAATTACGTTCTTACTGAAGTTCATTTTATGAGCAAGTTTGCTCTCTGTTTGCTTTCTGAATTCCATATTTTCATGTTACATAGTTCACAAATGCTTAAACATTTTAATTTGCTAACAAAATGTACACTTACCCTCTAGTCCCTTACAAGACTAAACTGTTATTACAGCCTTGCACCTATCTGGGGCAAAGGGAAATGTCATTAAAAAAAGATCCCTTTCCTCGTTTGAAAGTTACTTGCCCCCATTACCTTAGCATTCAATTACAGAGGGTTGAGCAAAGATGTTTTAATAAGTGATGGGTAATGGGTACAAATTGAAATCAGGGAGGTTTAGATTAGATATCAGGAAGAAATTCTTCACAGAGAGAGTGGTGAGGCACTGGAACAGGTTGCCCAGAGAAGCTGTGGATGCCCCATCCCTGGAAGTGTTCAAGGCCAGGCTGGATGAGGCTTTGAGCAACCTGGTCTAGTGGAAGGTGTCCCTGCCCATGCCTAGATGGTCTTTAAGATCCCTTCCAACCCTAACCATTCTGTGATTCTGTGATTTTAAATATGAATGACACATTACCAAAAATGTGCTTATGCTGTTGTAAGCAAAACTAAGATAGAGAACAAATAAAAGTTGCACACAGGCAGGAAAGAATTCTGTTTTTCTTTTAACCTAGAAACTTGGGTAGTATTAACATTTTTATTAGAACAATGTTCCTGTCCTCTTCGTTCTGTATTCGTTATGGTTTTGCATTTAAGAGCAAATGAGCATACTGAAGCAAGGACTACGTAGTTTTGAGTTGTGAATCAGACCAGTAAATGGCTTTATCTTTACCTTGTTTTTTTAAAATTCAGTTTTCCTGATTTAAACCACTGTGGTTGTAGAATGCATACATCTTCAGTGGCACATTTTAAACATATCTGCCCTGCGTTAATCCTAATGAGGTTTAGTGCAGAAGGGATTTATTATTTGATGACTAGCTATTTCAAGGAGCTTGAACATAGGAGTTATGTGACCAACATAAACTTTTAATACCATTTGGAAATCTAACTTAATCTCTTACTACAATAACTGAAGAATCTACTAGACACTGAACAGCCACACATTGGAGAACATTTTTATCTGCTAGAAGACACGTGGGGTAAAGAAATAGGAAAACTTGATGCTTGTTTGCTGTTCAGAGGGAGAAATACAACAGAATTCGTCAGACAGGCGGTATTTTCTGCCCTTCCCATGTGTCGTGGTTTAACCCAGCACACCATGACTGACTGACCTGCAACAGTCAGGGGATAGCAAGCTGAAAACCGATGTGCTTAACATTTCAGATGCTTAATACAAATGCAACTGCACCCTGATAGTGAGGAAAATGACCTTACTATGTGCGTATCTGAATATGAACTCTATAAAATTATTAGACTTGTTGCTAAAAGACAATTTAGCGGAAGGAAAGTAAAGTTGTAGTTGAACACTTCTTAAAGAAAAGTCTTCATCAGAAGAAAATTCTTCTTGGGAAAAGCTTATTTCTACAGCTTATGGAAATTTTAGAAAGTATTCTTATTTTTTTCTATAATCTTTATTCATATTTGAAATAAAAAATTTGAATTTGTGAAACTCAGAACTATTTTTTTTCTGTAATTATGAGGGATTTTGTACTTCATAACTGGTCAGAGTAGACCCATGCTGAAATTAGTTTAACTAGTGAAACATGCAAACGGTTTCAGAAAGTTTTGGTGTGGTGTGTGTGGGTGTTTGGCTGTTTGTCTTCTCTCCAGATTTATAAAACTTTGGGGGGGAGGGGTCTGCTTGTGATTTTTTTTCTTTTTTTTTTTTTTCCTTCTTAAACCGTAAAAAGAACGTTTCTGATATATCAAATTTCTGTAAGAGAGGAGGCTGGACTTCTGCCCAGGCTTAAAATGCTAATTATCTTGCACCATGCCCTTACTTACCTCTCTTCTGAAATTAAGGTGATGCAGCAATCTTTGAATATGTTGATGTAAATTAGATTTTTGCATTGAATTGGAAATATTTTTCAAGAAATCAAACCAGGATTTTTTCTTTTTTTTTTGGTGGCAGTGCTTTCTTCAGGAGAAATTTTTACCTAGAACAAGTTTTATTCAGTATGTCAAGTGTAAAGCAGTAGTCTCCCTGAAAAGAGGCTTATATATCATCAAAACCCTCTTCAACTGTAATGAATTGCTGTAGTTGCAGTGACTGGCCACATGTCCAGCACTGGCATACTGCTATTAATTGGTTGCTGATGAAAAGGAAGGAGAACTGATATTTTAACAGGATCCCTGAAATGTTCTGGGTTGTAGAACAACCCTTTTCCTGGTCTTGGAAACTGCGTGTTTTCATGTCAGATCACACATAGAGAATTCTGGATGTTGGAGTGCAGTTAAAATGAGTATTTATTGGGTCCCTTTCAAACTGGTTTAGTACCAAGAAAAATATTGTAACTATAAGCTATGCCATTTATGTGACCTCCAACAAGGTGAGAATATAGAGGAAAACCCAAGTGTTCCTTAAAATAATGTGATACTTTTATACGAGAATGAAGAACCTGTGCAATAACGGGTGGGCTAGTTTTGCTTTAAAAGAAATATTCCTCTGTAGCTGATTCTTCCTTGATAGGACTTGGCACTGTATTGAGATTATATCAATATTAGGAGAAAAACAGGTGTATTTAAAAAAAAAAATTAAAACCCTTAATAAAGTCCTTTATGCTAGTGGTTTGGAATTAACTGCTGCCTATGCTAGATTTTACTGCTGATGTGATGGTGTATTTTTGAAAGCTTACCTCTCTGCTATCTATACAAAGCCAACTCGGTCTGTTTCCGTATGAAGCATTAGTTTGACTTCGATAGTTCCATGCAGTTTCAGTGCTGGCCTGCATCTCCTTTTGTGCGGAAGAGATTCTGGCTTTGTGAACCTGAGGGCTTGGATCTTCCTAGACCCCTTTAAATATTCCAGCCAAGATGAAATCGTGGAAGAAGACTAAGTATAAAGCTGCTCCCCAGGCTTTTTATAGAAGTATATTTAGAACCTTGTCAGACTCCAGTAATATCCTTATGGGATTTTAACTATAATAGAACGTGTTCTGAACCAGTGACCATAGCTGACACATCACAAGGTCACTGTGGGCATGTAATATGGTAAAATGCAATAGTTCATCAATCTATTTAGGAAAAAAAGCATAGTTAAGTAGGCTGGTAGCCAGCAGTCCGTATGATCCAAGAATATTTCATCATGTAATAACAATTTTAAGATTGCAGCAGATAGGATCATCTGACCTCAGTGCTTAATAAAAGTACGAAAGTACTCCTGGCATAGCTACTTAGTGGAATAGCTACTGTTGTATATTTTGGTTTGTTTGCCAGTTGGGGTTTTTTATTGTGTTTTGTGGTGTGGGCTGTTTTTGTTGTTGGTTTGTGGTGTTTGGGTTTTTTGTTTTTTGTTTTTTTTTTTAAGAACTCTTGGGATGAGTGTGGGAGTTAAAATTTTTTTTGCATCTTATGAAAACAATCTTGGGATGCTTTTTGTGTTCCTGTAGTCAAATTGCATTCAACATTCAGTGAATGAATTTCAGTTAAAGGAGGGGGGATAGAAAAGTTTATTCTTCATTTATTTTGTTATTTTCTATTATCTGAAAGGCTTTAATTTGTCCAACAGAAAAAATAGGGATATATTATATGTGGGGAATCAATTTTGCAGAAAGAAAAATTTCAACATACTTATATTTATTACACTGTGTTCTGGTTTTATCAACATTCAGTGAATGAATTTCAGTTAAAGGAGGGGGGATAGAAAAGTTTATTCTTCATTTATTTTGTTATTTTCTATTATCTGAAAGGCTTTAATTTGTCCAACAGAAAAAATAGGGATATATTATATGTGGGGAATCAATTTTGCAGAAAGAAAAATTTCAACATACTTATATTTATTACACTGTGTTCTGGTTTTATTCAGGGCAGAGTTGATTTTCTCCACAGTAGCTGGTATGAGGCTATGGTTTGGATCTGCCCTGAGAAGAGCACTGGTAACACTGGTGCTTTCAGTT
>NW_010245072.1:0-294 GCF_000690775.1 Eurypyga helias | reverse complement strand
GGCCCAGACAGCTGACCCAAACTGGCCAAAGGGGTGTTTCATTCCATAGCACATCATACTCAGTTTATAAGTCGGGGGTGGGCCTGGGGGCTCACAGTTTGTTTGGTAGTTAGTTAGCTGGTCGGTCAGTTGGCTCTTTTCGTTGCGCTCTTGCTCATGGAGATCGCTTGGACTCTGGTGCGGTCGCTTTCAGGCTCTGGCTCTCTCTACTTAGGACCTGGCTGGGCATAGGTCAGCGGGTGGTGAGCAATTTTATAACTTATTTTATATTTCATTATTTTAATTACATTTTAT
>NW_010245071.1:0-538 GCF_000690775.1 Eurypyga helias | reverse complement strand
AGTGGGGCAGCCCCGGCCTTAGACGGAGACGTGGGACCGAGTCAGCGAGCGCCTTGTTTACCCTGCAATTGCTCTGAACCCCGATCTTAATCACAGGATGAGAAACCAAAACAGTTTAAATCGTGAGTCAGCACGCATTTTATTTCAAATGCATGTATGGTCCCGGAATGAGTAGGAAACACGCCGCGTTCGCACCGTCTCCCTCACTCCTGGGCTATTCCCGTTCCAAGCAACGCGCACACCCGCGCAACCTCGCCAAAAAGGAGGCTGGACGTCGGGCCCCGCACTCTGTTCAGGAATAACCGAGGGCTCCTCCTGGGCTCGGCGGAGCCTTTTGTTCAAAATCCTGCCTACACGCGCGCTTCAGACTTCCAAAAGCAGCAGGCACGCCGCTGCCAACACCCGGAGTTACTAAAAAAATAACGCAGACCAGCACTAGTTCTTCTACGCGTGACACCTTCCCGGAGGAGTCCCCGTGCGAGGATGGGGTTATCCTCCCTGCCTGTTTGAGCTCAGTTTAAATGACACTCCCCCCCGC
>NW_010245070.1:0-8494 GCF_000690775.1 Eurypyga helias | reverse complement strand
GGCCTCCGAGCGGGGAAGGCGGGCGCGTCCTTGCCGGGGGAGCTGGGGCGTGAAACGCGGCTGCACCTCGCAGCGTCTCTCTCTGGTTAAAACACCCTGCTTTTTTGGCGTGCCATCTGTTGCTTTGGCCCCTGGTGGGTTTTGGGGTTCCTCCTGGGTTTGGTTGGATTCAGGCTGTGCTGGAACTGTGGTTGCAATGTCTGTTATTGTGCAAAAAGCCCGGTTTGCCTAAAAACCGTTCAGGCCCGTTTTGAGACGTTGAGGTGCGTTGGGCTCCCCGTCGGCTGGGCTGCGGCCAAGGGGCTGCTGCTGCCCGACCCAGCCCCGCTTTCTGCCCCTGCCGACACCTGGCACCTCTCAGCACTCGGGGTGAGGCAGCGCTGGTGGCACTGGGCTGGGGAGGAGGCTGCAGGGTGGTCGGGACTCTGGGCTCGGACTGGTGAAGCCGAAATAGATCGACGAGCGGCGTAGCCAGCACCAGCCAGGCTGGTCCTTAGACACACGCGTGGCCTGGGCTTTTACTTAGTTCTTTGGGTAGTCGCATCCAGGTGCGGGAGCCTGACCTCTTCTTTTTTCCATCTCCAGTAGGTTCTTCCAAGCAGCAGCAAACCAGCGTCGATGTTTCTATCCTGCGCCGTGTCGGGTTGGAGTCCTGGTGCTCTGAACGTGGTGGTGGTGCTGCTGCTCAAGGGCTTTTGCCACTGTTTCTAGCACGTTTATTCCTCGGGCAATCTTTTTTGGTGGTCAGTTAAAACTTCCTGGTTTTTGTGGTATAACCAAAGTTGTGGTCTCGTTTGTTGTTTTTTTGGCGTGCGCAAGCGGTGACGAGCTCGCCCCGGCTGTCGGACTCGCACAGACACGCTGCTTGGCCTGTGAGTGATCTGTCCTCGCCGTTAGTGTCGTGCGAGTGGAGTTGTAGCATCGTTCTCTGAGCTGTGATGCTGGAGAGTGGCAGCAGGCCAACCTGCAGAGTGCAGAAGATGTTTAGAATAATTAGTGATGGAATACCCTTTTAAAATAATTGTTTGGGTTTATCTAGCACTCAATTGTAGTGATAATCTACCTCTAAAAATAGGCAGGCCTCCTGTGTAATGAGCCTCGTAGTGTAAACAGTCATGTCTTGAATGACTGTTGTTACTTTTAGGATGTCCAAGATAGATGTTTTTGGGGGTTTTGCCAAATCTCTGTCTGTTTAACTTTTTTTTTTTTTCTTCCTCTGCAGCGAATAATGTGGTTCTTGGCCCTTGCAGTGTGTAGTTGTGTGATGACCAGGGGACAAGCACAGTAACCCTTGCCATTGGGGGCTGGCATAGCAGGACAAAAAGCATCTCACCACTCCTCTGGTAGCCCAAGGTCGAGCAGTCCTGTCTCTTCCACGGAATTCCTGCTCTGTGTGCTGCCACATTCCCAGAAATGTGTCCGACAGTTAGCTTTGACAAGGGACTGTGCATCCCTTTGGCTTTGAGGGGTTGGCCTGAGTTAATTCAGCGCAGAGCTCCGTCGGCTGGCGTTGGTCTGGGCTGGTAAGTCCGTGGCTTTTGTGCAATGAGGAGAGAGCAGCTGGGGGCATGATCACGGTCACGCTGCGCGCTCCGGTGTGCTCGCCTCCTGCTCTTTGTCGCAGCACTCGGCTTCCCAAGGCTGGCCTCCCGGGGTGTCTTCCCCAAGTTTGCTGAGGCATGGCTGCTTGAACGTGCAGTTCTTGCTTTCAGTAATTAAGAAAAAGGATTGTGCAGGGGATTTTCTCATGTTTTGCCCTACGGCTTATTGAGGTGTAGATGAGCGGTGGCCCTCACCCCTCATGCGTGCCGGCTTTTAAAAGTTTCTTTTCAGCAGTCAGCGTGCTGGCTGGGGATCCTCCAGCGTGCCTTGTGTGGAAAGCTGGGGGGAAAGCAGCCCAGCCTTGTCAGCTGGAGGACAATTGGCTTTATGAAGACTTGTTTTCTGAGAAGGTGCTGTAGAGGACATTGTGCCTAGTGTTTGAAGCAGGATCGTAGCTTTGCTCACGCTGTGCTCATGGACCTCAGGCCATTTTTATATTTGCCCTCAGCTTATTCAGATTTATCTGCTCTGATGAAAGCTTAGTGTCCTTTCATGGGCTGTGTGTGGTTTGGGAATGGGAATGCGGTGCCGTAGGCCTTCAGTGGCAGGGCTCTTGCCTGCCGTGGGCACATAAGTCTTACAGAGTATGTTTGCTTTGTTTATTATAAGCAAATGGGGCTTTTTCTCATTTTAAAGCTGACTGTGTTTTGACTTAAGCAAGTAAAACCTTCTAAATGGCTGAACTTACTAGCTCAGATAGGACATTGTTGCAGTTTGGGACGGCAACCAGGTCAGGCTCTGTGCTGTCCAGCAAACTCATTTTGGTGTACACCCACACTGGTGCTTCGGTTGTTTGCAGTCACCTGGTCAGAGATCCTGCGTGGAAACGAGGGCTTCCTGCTAAACAGAGTGATGGCAGTCACTTGTGGGAGACATTTATGTAACATGCCCTCTAAGCAACTGTGCATCCATGTTTTGGGGATGTCACGTGTGACTTGAGGAAGTTTTGGGGATGGCAGTGATGGGTGCACCCCGGTGAGGGATGCCTACGTCAGTGCTGCTCCGTGCCTGGAGGATTTCGGGCAAGGGTGAGATAGGGTGTCTCCTGCTGCCAGCAGTGAGCGCGGCCTGTCAGGTTGATGCCTCTTGCATTTGGAGTTGGTTCAGTGGGTGCAGGACCCTGACACATGAGAATCTTCGCTTGAACATCTGAGGACGTGGTCTGGTGACGAGAGACGCATGGCACTCGCTGTTTCTGCAACTTCTGAAACCAGAAAGCGCCTGGCACCTTTCAAACTGGGGCCGTCCAGCTGCCGTACTATGGATTTCAGTTTAAGTACCTGAGATTAAAACTGTGGTTTTGGACTGTATTTATCAGTAGAAGTTGTTATTTATGTACGTTGGTTTTAAAGGAAATACCTTTATAGTAGAGATGTTGCGTGACCAAAAAAGGAAAAAAAAAAAAAGGCAGCTTGGCAAATTGATTATGTAAGCAAATGAAATGACATTTTAAAGCAAGTTTCTTTCCTGTTTGCATACAATGAGGCTGTTTTTTTTTGCTCTTTCCTGCTATTTAACAACAGAGTGCGTTTTTTTCAGTCCTTCTAGTGGATGTTTTTTGTATAGTAGGTATGAGAAATATTTGTTTTCGCAATCTGAATCCTTGAAGAGGCCATCAGCAGGCTCTGGGAGCTGGCAGGAGCCATCTGTGAGCATCGGGGTCTGTAGCTGACCACAGCAGCAGCACATCTGTGCATTGAAAAGGAATAATAATAATAAAAAAGAAGAAACCCACGTAACTGTTATTACTCTGGGAGCTGAGCTTGTCTCAGAGCGATGCTCCTGACAGTCGACCTCTCAAGGATATCTGGTTGCACAGGGAATTGGGATCTCTCTACATTCTGTGCCTCAGGGTCAGCGGTGGCGTTTGTCCGTCCCTGTGCGAAGGGAATCGGTCGCCTTCACGGAAGCTACGTGGGTTACCTTGAGCCTCCTTTGCTGGCGGGGAGCGCGGGTCTGAGTCAGTGCTGGCTGCTGAGGGCTGTGACTCAGTGCTGTCCCCTCGGATGCACGTCCGTCCCGCTGCCAGCAGAGCCTGGGAATAACCTGATTACAGAAGTGTCCTCTGTGGGTATCCGCTGGTCAGAGGGGAACGTTGGGCCGCGTTCTGTAATTCTGGGTGTGTTGGTGGAAGTTGATGGTTACTGAGCTTTTATATGCCATACCGAGCATCTGTGGAAGTGCTGGGGAGCTCAGAGGCCGGAAGCTTCTTTTCTTTATATTTGATAGCACAGTGTTACGGTTTTGTACTTTTGTGGGGTGTATTATTTTTTATATTTTATTCTCATTTATTTCAATTTTTTTTTTAAGTTATACTTATGTGCTTGAGGAGGAATGGTGCTGTTTGCCTTCAGGAGAAATTTCTTCCCTGATGCTGTAGGGTTAGGTGTCTCTGTTCCGCTTGATACTGTCCATGCTTTCAGGTCAGGATTGCCTCATGAATAAATGTTTTTACCTGGAATTCCTGACACCCCCGGCTGTTTCTGAGCTCAGTTTCTCATTGCATAAGCATCACACTGTCAGTGCACCTGAATGAAGTTGGTCAACACACTGAAAAGTCCATCAGATTTGACAAGTAGGTAGAGATGTCGCAGGTGAGTGCTGAGAAGTTGTGTGAGGACGGGAATCTGCAGGGAGGAAATTCTCAGGTTAGTGTTCTGCTGGGAGAAAAGCTGTTGGCTGAGTGCGAATGTATGATTAGACATTAGAGGATACTCATGGTAGGAAGACAAACAGGAAATCGAGTTTCATAAGTAGTTCCCGTAGAAGCTGAGTATCCTTACTTTCCTTTGTGAAAGTGGAGAGGAGTGATCTGATGAGCAATCTTGCAGCGTCATAGGTGCTGGAAGAAAGCTAGAGGACTTGAGTACCGTCCTTTACCCTGCCCCTTGGGGCTGAAGGGGGAGGGAGGCGAGTGAAGATTTTCAATTTCACTGTAAAGGCTTCTGCAGTTGTCTGGGAAAATGTCGTTTTATAGGTGCCACGTAACCACTCAGGCCAGGATTTTTCTGCGCAGAGTGCTTTTTGCAGAGATGCGAAAGGAAGGTCTGCTCGGGGGATTGAAGATTGTTGCTTTTTTCCTGTCTGCACCAGTATGAATTTAAGATATTTGTACTGATATTCTTTTGCGTTTCGGTTTGTGAGGCTTTTCCTTTGTGGGGCATACTGTAACAGGAAGTTTTTCCTTTTTAAATTTATGTTTTCGTTTAAAAAGATTCTCGCAGAAGGGAGCTCCTGGACCTGCATCTTGAGTCTTATGAGTAAGATGCCAAGTATCCTGAGTATTCTCATTCAGAGAAAACGTGGGAAAAACATACCCTATTTTGAATTTAAAGGATGGTAGAAGTCTTCCTCCCTTGGTGATGAGTTTGGCACTGCATGCCAGGGTGTATTCTTTGATTATCTTGCTGTCTGTAGCTTTTGTAACTATAACACTTTAAGTTGCATGAAGAGTTTTGGGATGGGCCTTTGGTAATACTAGGCTCGAGGACTATACCGATGCCCATTTATCATTGTTCCAAACTCTACGTGTGCTAACGCTCTTAATTTCCCACTGGCTCTCCCTCCTCCTTTCTGCCATTAATTTTGTCACAGAGCGCTGGGAGGAGATGGAACTGCTCAAAATTTGATCAAAAAGAGAACATGCAAGCATGGAAAACATTAGTTTCCTTAATTTGTGAGATGTAGTGTGTGAAAATGAAGTTTTTACTTAGGGATTGTGAAGCAGCGTCAACTAGAAGTATTTTTTTAATCTGTTTAATCTGTTTAAGTTTTAAGATGTGTGGAGTTAATTAGTACCTGCCTCTTCCATTCTGAAGGGCCCCTGCTGAAAGCATTCAGTGCATCTAAAATGAGGTTGATTTTTATTTAGGTTGATTTACTCAGCTCCTCATTGTTATTAGCAAATGAGTCTTTCAGTTTAAACTTTCACTGCCTTTTTCCTTGCTTAATTGTACTCTAATATATGGGCACAGTCTTCTGGGAAACAATTAGAGGGGAGAAAACATCTTTGACTACTTTCTGTAGATGCAGATTTTATAGAACTTTGTTTACAAAGCACATTCCAAATCAAAATGAATTTTTATTTTTTACCTCAGATATTGAGCACAGGTACTGAGACTTAATAATAACAAAAAAGTAGGTCTTTCTATGACACCCAGTAAGAACATAACACGATCTTTAATTCAAAAGCATGATCAACCCTATGTTTTCATTAACAGTATGCATTAACATGCATGCTGATGAGCTGGAAAATGAATGTGGACAGCCCTAGCAGAAGATTCCAGCTAGGGGTAGTATAAACACTGAGGTATGACCGTAACTCAGGAAATCCGTGCAGCAGAAATTACTGGGGACTTGGGAGAGTATTGAAGGGAAAATATCTTTGCAGGCTTGCTCTGCTTCTTGCAGCAGCTGCCGAGGGTCCACCCTGGATGCTATTGGGATATTAAGGAAAAAATGCATCCTGATCAAAACCAGACTAAGATAACACATTTCAATGCTGCTTTTGTCCTTAGACTTGCCATGTTTTTCACAGCTGAAGATAGAGGATCAGTACTGGTATATTTAAGGCTCTGAAAAATGAGAAGAATGTACCGCGCTTCGTTTGTGAGAAACTTGTACTGCAGCTGGCTCCATGGGGGAACTGGGTTTATATCCCTCCTCCGCTGGCCAGGTTTTAAAGCTTGCTCTTGACACTCAGAAGTAACTCGCACTGGGAGACCCAAGGAGAAGGCGATAACTTCTGTTAGTGCTTACTCGCTGTTTTAAATCCTGGTAGCCCTTGGTCAGGCTTACACCCTGCAGAGAACTTTGTACCATGCGGATGTTGTGTGTTTTCCACGCTGCGGAAATGAGTAAGGGGTTTTGTGTGGGGAGAGATGTCCTTTGTGGTAGCTTCTTAATCTGTATGAGAAATGGCATTTTCTCACTTAAAAGTTGGTCGTTTTGGTAGCTGAAATTTGTAATCTGGTTGAACTTTTGGATGCTGGCTCCATGGAGGTTTGCAGGCCCTGTTGCCTGCAGAGTCGGCACAAAGTCTGGGTGCTGTTTCGAAGGGTGTGGAGCCACGGGCGACTGTGAATCACAGTCACACTCCCCGTTAAACCAGAGTCATCTTTTCCAGATAGGCTAAAACATATTCCCATGGGTGTTTTGTTTTTCCTCCTTAAGCTTTTCAGAGCAGCAGTGTGGCACGACATTTTTCTTCCATTTTTCTCAGCAGCGTTGGCTTTGGTGTCTTCTCTGGAGCTGCAGCCCCTCTCTTGGTTAGAAGCACCCTTACAGCCAGCATAGTCATCGTTCAAGGGCTGAGAGCAGATGTGCTTTCCTGGGATTTAGTGTGTATTGTACAGACTTTCTTGTAGTCGTATTTTTACAGATGCTTTTTATCTCCTGCCGCTTACCCGTGCCAAGCGGTATTCTGCAGTTTGATGTCGTGTGATGCTGTGTTTTGATAACAAAGCGGAGCTGGAAATGAATGCTTAGAACCAGGGATTCTGGCAGTTGGGTGTTGGGTGTGTACGCTAGCGTTTTAATTTGCATTGGGAATGTGCTCTTGCTTGTCTCCACGTACCGTGCTTCAGCTCGCACGGAGGAGCCCCTGCCTGGGCTCTCTTTGGAGGGCGTCGAGCGCAGAGATGAACTCTAGTTCCACGTCTGCCACCTCTATGTTTGGGATTGGATTGTGCCTCAATCACTAATGAGTGTTCAGCCTTTGATTAATCAGCAGCTAAATTGGGATGCCTCGCTGAGTTAGCAGCTCTTAAGAACACCAAACAGAAAAGTACAGCTGACTCGAGCGAAAGCGTGGAGGTCTGCTGGGGAGCACATGTGCCTGGGATTTCCACAAAGGGGCAAAGTCTCCCAGACGGAAGAGCTTTCAAGAAGGTGTAGGAAATCTGCTCCTAACTCCGTAGCCTACCTTACATGGTTGGACCAGTGGGAGCTTGAGCCTGGTAACCTCTCCTCCATTTCATGAGGACGGTCAGGTCCTTCCATCGTAGTAAAGCCCGCAAAGTCTGGTGTTTTGGTTTTTTTTTTCCCTCATGTCTTTGAACCTTTGTGCAAAAATCTGGGAAGTTACATTAAACCCAGCTCTGCTGTTTTTCATGATGATGGTAAGGAGTTGGAAATACAGTGCAAAAGGTGCATTAGTCTGAAAGCCTTTGGGTAGTTTATCCCTGTTGATGCTTTTATATCAGAGTTGATTTCCACAGACCTCCGCGCTGATGAATGTGGATATTGAGGGATGGCATGTACTACTGTAGCTGTGTCTGTTTTTTTTCTAGTGCAGCCTAGTTTCTCTTCTCTTATCCCCTGAAAGCTATTATTAGTAAGTGGTTGTTTGTGGGTTTGGGTTGGGTTTTTTTTTTCCCCGAATTAAGTGAGTGAATAATCAGTATTTCATTCACTGTCCTTACATATGCTTAAATATAGTATTAACGTAATCTTCTTACATGCTTTTCCTTCTGCTGCTCCTGAGTTCATAAAGGAACCAGGTTCACTGTTAATAAGATCTATGAATGAACTTGCCTGGAAGTATAATAGTTCTTTCAGCCTTTGGCTCGTATTTATTGCCAAGATGATAATTTATTTATATTTTTGGAAGATAGCATCATTCTTCCTGCATATAACTTCTTGTACTGTGCCATTGCCCTTTGTTTTCTTTGGTGCTGTCGAGAGTAATTTTTCTGTGTCCAAATTCCTTAGATACGGTCTGCGAAATGTGTTTTTTTTCCCTCTGTTTTGAAAATAAAATGCCTGTGTGGTGGCAGCCCCGCTGTGCCGGGGGGAGGGTGTCAGGGAGCGGCGTGGGAAGGTGGTCCCGCGGCGGCCGGTGCCGCGGTGATGGGCGCGGGCGGCTCTGGGTACCGCCCGGCGGGAGGCAGGC
>NW_010245069.1:0-6274 GCF_000690775.1 Eurypyga helias | reverse complement strand
GGAACGCCTGACCCCGGCGAGCCGAGCGCCCCGCCAGGCACTTCTGCCTGTGTTCGCGTGGGCATACGCGTCTCGCTGAGTTTTAGAAACCTGCGCTAAATAGGGTAACGCCCAAACCGTTAGGTCTGAGACCTCGCGTTCCTGGTGCTCACACGGCAGAGAAACGCACACATCCCGAGTGTAATGAACTGCCGCCACTGAGCCATCGGGCGGCAACATCCTACAAGAGACAGGCCTAAATGCTCTTTGAAAACTAGCCAGATTTGGAGACAGAGGTATTTATCTGCTAAAGTGGCACAATAAATACTGGCACAAGACTGCACATCACCAATAAGCACAGGTGAAATGTGAATGTGGTCTCAAATATTTATGTGGTGTTTTGGGAGTGTCAAGGAAGGCAGAAACTCTTGCTCACGCAACAGAAATTTTGTTTTCACAGTCCCAAGTAGCACCAAACCCGTGGATATTCTAGGACTACATACAGTACTCTAGTGCACTTCTCCCCATCCTTTCCCACTGATCATCACCTCTGGGTGTGAGGCAGCCTCATTACGTATTCATTATGCTGTGCTCCTCACAGGATGTCACAAGGCACGGTAAAAATAAAGAGCATTACTGGAACACTTTAAAATGCCTGTGAAGAGCTATTGCTTTAATTTAATTTAAAAACTGTAGCTTTTAGACAAGCCATAAACAGAAATCTCTACCACCATAAATCACCACAACAGTTCTCGCTTCCCTCTTAGGAAAACAAAGGAAAAAGCCGTTTTCCCCAGATCATTCATTATGGGACTGTCACCCTGCAAGGCCTGAGACACCAGCCTCCTTGGCAGCTCCCTCCAAGCCTCCTCTCACCCCCGTGCAGGAACAGCCTTTGGCACCCGCTGACCCAGGCACTGCTCCTGCTAGGGCTGCCTGCAGTAAGGCAGGAGTGAGGGCAACACCGGGAGGCCCTGAGGGTCCCCGTCCTTAGCTGCCTTTCAAGCACCCTATGGATGGGATTGAGGGGTGCAAATGGGATTCAACCATCTAAGAGCAGTTCAGAGAAACCTGCTGATAAGTGTCTCCCATCTGTAGCCAGATCTATTGGTTATAACCCAGCCTACAACTGTAAAAGGTCCTTTTTTTTAGAATCATAGAATCATAGAATGGTTTGGGTTGGAAGGGACCTTTAAGGGATCTTTAAGATCATCTAGTTCCAACCCCCCTGCTATCGCCGGGGACACCTTGCACTAGACCAGGTTGCTCAAAGCCACATCCAGCCTGGCCTTGAAGACATCCAGGGATGGGGCATCCACAACATTTTGTGGATGTTACATTTTACATTTTGTGTATTAATTTGGCAAATACATATGCTGAGTTCTATGCAGAATCAAACAAAATTAGTTTTGAATAATAAAGCTCTGTCATACATGGTTAGCCTCCACGTGCCAAGCACACAAGAAATCACTCTATGACATTAACCTACAATTTGATGGGGTGAAACAGGGCTAAACTAGTCTAACGCCTGGCTACTTCCATATTTGCAAAGTATTCTGAGGATTCACTCCAAACAAATACCTTCAGCCATTATAAACCTTGAAAAAGTAAAAGCTGTTCTGCTGCTAGTTACTAATTATTCCAAATATTCCTTGTTGAGAGTCTCAGTTTGGTGGTTTTCCTGGTCAATACACATTTGTGATAACAAATTATCAAAAATCCAATGACAGATCTGATGTACATATCTGTAAAAGGAAAATTCAGTAAGAGCTTGTCATGAATGCTAATCTAACTTTCAGTTAATTGTATCAAAATCTAATTTTATATCATAGATGCTGTGTTGTGATTCAAATAAAAAATTCATTGTCTGTTTGATTGAGACCTCTGGGAGACCAGGGTATCATTTGATAGAGCAGAATCAAGGCAGCAAAACAAGGTTGGTTCATTTGTATGACTGGCAGTTGGACTGGTAAGATGTTAAGATGGTTTGTTACAATGTTTATTACAAGATTTAAGTTTATAAATTATAATAGCAACCTGGCACTGAAGCAGTCCAACTACATAGGTTAATTATTTCAGATTACCATGAATAATTAGATTATAGGAAACTGCAAATGAAAAACTGATCTCCAAAGTATTTCCCTGTATCTGTATTTCCAGCGACAAATTGATATGTACTGTAATTTCAGCCATACTGAAGATTACTACACAATCCTATTTCAGCATTGAAGAGAGTGATTTTGGGGTTAATATTCACTCTTGAGTTTTATGGAACAAATAGGCTTTCATGTGTCTCTGGAGCAATATGTTTGCGATCGCCATCTGTTACTCAAGAGTAGTTTTATAGAAAAATAATGCAAATTACTTCCCTCTTTAATTACACTGGTGGTTTGCAATATTGCATTCTGTTCTGATCTGGAAAAGTGCCAGTTTGCCAGATTCAAGAGACAGATGTTTACTTAACCATGAACTTAAAAACAAGATATCAAAATTAAGAGCTACATATTTTTAATTTTATAGAATATGGAAAAACTGTAATTGTACAACTGTATACCTTGCAATATGTTAGTAAAACTTCGAGGAGGACTGTCAAAGTTGTTAATGGTCAATAACCAAGCCACTACAATACTTCCATGAAAATACTCTGAAGCCTGGTCTTTGTTATTGTACTAAACTGGAAAAGGCAACATTTGTTTTATATTGCATTACAGTCAAATAGATCAAGCATAGTTAAACATTTCAGTTTTTTTCTGACATGGAGAACCACTGAACATGTAGGAAATAGAAAATGTTTGATATTATGGTCTACCTTTTGTCACTATATAGCAACTGAACAGTGCGATGCTGATTTGTACATTTCAAAAAGGCAGAATTTGAAAATCTTTTACAACACCTAAATGACTGCCCTAACAGTTTTGCCCGAATACTACAGTTGCAGCTCATCCAATAAGCAGACACTGAGTCCCAACCAAGAGACGGCAGAATTCCGTCAGCCATTAAGGTGTATGTAAAGTGCATCTGTTAAAGCACTCAGTTTAGGGTACCAATATGAATAGGAAAATGCAATTACTTCCCCTATTCATACGCAATAAATTCAACAATCTTTACATACACATTAAACAAACCTTCATACTTACGACTTGTTTATCAACACCTACATTTTTAAGAAAAGAACAGATTACATTGCTACTGCATTCCCACTCTCATTTTTACTTTCTCAAATGATAGACATCATTACTTCTAGCTTTCAAAAAAATTTTTTTTCCCTCCGTGCAATTGTGAGACTGGTTGAGTAAAAAGAGAACTGTGTGAAAATCTGTCTTTAATCAAGCTCTTCTGTTCAACGCGTACGAAATTGTAGGAAATTCTACCTCTTAATTTTTTAAGTACCAGGTTTCAAAAAACAATAGAGTTTAAAACATGGTGGTAGAACCAGGATCCTGTTATTCTGGCACTAATTGGAATCCAGAGGTCCAAGTTCTACAAAAGATAATCTTATGAGTCAGTCTTGCCCCAAATGCCACCTAATTGCAAATCATTAACATGAGCTTTGCTCCTTAGCTTTTGGACTCTGCTAGCTAATATGATAATATTTTTGAGCTGTATCTTTTAACAACACTGGTTTTGGCAGATGTCTCTGCAATTTATTACTCTTTGATGACTATCATGTGACACTTTTAAAAAAATTCATTTATTCCCCAGTTCCAGTAAATACATCTTTCACTGAAGGTAGCTACGTCTATGCTCATTCTAGACTTGTCTTACTTCATTTGATATGTCGATATGTCTTGCTTTTAAGTCCTAGTTTTAACAAGATCAATGCATGGGTTTAATTTTTTTGGTATTTGCAAAGAACAGTACTCTCTTTTACTCTAGTGATCTAAATGTATGAATTTGCCATATTTACATGCTGCAGAACTTTATACAGAAGAGGTTAAATGAAGTCATTATTGGAAAAAAATTACTTGAAGTATGTACAGTTCAATTCCAGAAAGGTAAAGCACTGTAAGATTCTTATCTGTAAGTTCCATTCATTTCAAGGTTTGCTATTACGGTGGTGCTGGAAGTGGACCTTCTTCAAGTTCCAGTGCTAATCTAAACTATCACAGCATAAGCATATTTGAACCAAATGACTACATGCCATGGTTTACACCATTCATTTATAATCAATTAAAATGATAATACTTAATTCTGCAGTACAGGCAAAACCGCAGCCAGACTGCGTTCCAGATCAAGCACACCACTTGATCAGACCTATTTTGAGTGCAGCTTAGAGCTGGCTAGCACATGGAAATCTAAACCTTCCTAATGTTAGTACTAGACACCCATCCACATTTCAGAACAAACCACTCTAAGCGTCATTAGGGTGAATGTGGTTTTTTTCTTCATCAGTCAATACTCACTTCCTTAGTGACCACAGTCAGTTTAAACAAGGTTTTTTAGCAAACCCCCTCAAAAAGCCTGTATTCTCACAGCATTAGATAGCAAATCCTGAGAGCCCACCCAAACTGACCTGCACAAATGGAGCAGAACAGAGTGGCACTGGGTACCAGCCTCTACCTCCATGGTCTCAGGGAGGGCTTGCTGGCTGTCCCAGCCCAGCAGGAGACCACCACCACGCATGTCATCGGAGACACCAATACAGCGAGAGACTGCTACTCAGAACGCGGAGACAAAACCCCAGCTGTCATTGTGTTGTTTTTCAACTTCTCCGGATTAGCTTTTGGAAATTTTCTGTTGTCATTCTAAGCAGACAACGTTTCTTGTTCTTTCCTCTAAAATGAGATCAAAGTCTTTGTGTGCTGGGAGAAGGCTGGAAAGGGGAAGTCTTAGACCTGAATCCCTCACAGGCCAGCCACTGTGCTACATACTGCACTTCTCTCCTCATTAACTCCCAACTTAAACTCAGTGCTGCACTTCTGTTTTCTAAAGAGTATATGTCAAAAAAAGCTTCAATCATGAGACTGAAAGTAACACATTAGAATTGACTCATTCAGCAGGTAGGTCACTGAACTACAAGCAGTTACGAAAAGGAAATGAATCCCCCAGTAAAACCAAAACAGAGAACCAAACAGAGGAATGTGTCCAAAACACATCCTGTTTTCAGATCATCCTGCGTGCCCCTCTTTCCACAGAAACCAATTTTTAATGTAAACCGTGACTCTAAAGTCTTCCTCAAGCAGCAGAGGCTCCCTGCAGGAAAGCCACTTAAGAAAGGAAAGCTAGGAGGAAGAGGAGAAGGAGGGCGGCACTTCAGAAGTTCTGTTTTTTTGTTGGTGGTGCCTTATACATTGCAAAGGCATTTTCTGAAACAAATAAAAACATAGTTCTCCTTCAGATTCTGAATCAACAGGCTTTCCCTTCTGCTTGCAAATAATAACACACATTTGAAAATGACTGAATGAAAGGTAGTTTGAACAGCTAAGACTCAAGTATAGTGTTACAAAACAATGGTCGTGATGGCGAGAGGAGGAAAACCACTATAATTGCTTGGAGCACTACAACACATGGATCTGTTCTTGCAGAATAATGTAGGGTTTTGAGGTGGGAAGGAAGTATTTGGAAAGTTGTGTATAGTGTCAGCAGTGGAGAGGCCGTCGCATCTTTTGAGAATATTGTTGTCAGAAGCATATGCCTCTAGAAAACATACATCTTCACTTGTGCTCATGGCAAACTTTAAAAATAATTTTTGCTAAATGCATCAGTTCTCTCTTCAAAAAGGATGTGGCTCAGCACGCTGCCCATTCCATGTTTTGGAACTTTTCATACTGAGCAATTTTCGTAAGGTCCATTTGTGCCACTTACTGGACTTCCAGTGAATTACACTCCTAAATGTTCAGGCTTGATCAAGGGTCTTTACAGTTAATATTTGTGATTATTGACTTATGGCAAACCACCTCTTACTAAAAAATTAATGAAAATTACATTTTTTCATTCCCACTATCTGTAATATTTTTACTTTTCGTAGGTTTTCTAAATCGGTTTAAACACCTAACTGGTAAGTAACGGAAATCCTTCTGAATTTTTCTGACTGGGGTGGGAAACTGCAAAAGTGTATGCGCACAGGTACCACTTCACACCATGTGCCATTTAGTATGAAACGATGTATAAGCGCCAGTTTAGTCAGCATCCATGTAAAAGTAGATGGGACTTCCAGGTTCCATTTATTAGCTGAGAATACCTGCGTGTGTATTACTGGAGCAGACAGGAGGCCTTCAATCGTATCGAGACCCCGTCTGTCGCGGTGGTTCGTCGGTCCTTAGACGCCCGCGCGACGAGCACTGTGGCACTGCCC
>NW_010245068.1:18102-27152 GCF_000690775.1 Eurypyga helias | reverse complement strand
TCTCACCTACGGCCCCCCAAACTCGTACCCTGGGAGTCAACCTCCGACAGCAGCAGAGCTTCTCCATGAATATTCATAAGATTAATATGAGCATCTTTCCCCCCTCCCCTCCTCCCAAGCAAGAGACCTAGATTTCAACCACTGGGAAATAATCATAGCCCTGGATACGTGATGCTGCTTCAGCGTGCGGCTCCGATCCATACCATATTCTTGGGAATAGCCTGGATCTGCTCAGGGAGATCAGGGCAGGGGGGTGACCCACTGCCTCCCCGCAGCTTTGGGGAAGGAGATGGGGCAGAACTGGCCTTGCAGGGACCACACTGTCCTGCTCCTGGCTGGGGTAAAAAGCAGTGATTTTATATCACTTCGCATTTACGCACCTCCCTTCACCGGAGGCATCTCCCACCCCCAAAGGAGGGAGGTGGCCAAACTCCTACAGACTTCGCATGTAAGACCTATGGATCGATGCCTGCCTTAGGGCATGAGGGAGCTGCATCTGCTTGGACGGCTCCTCAGGCATTAGCCCGCAGCCCCAGGGAGAGCATCAGGGCAGCAACAAGCCCTGCAAGGTGCCTGGCACCAGCAAACAGGAGCACTGGAGGAGGTGACGGAAACACCTCTGTTCCCAGGTGCAACGGTCAAATTGGCAACGGGCTGCCAACGCCAACAGCCACTGCCCCAGGGACAACCACCCAAGGTGGGATGGGATGGCACGAGCCTAAATACCCAAGAAAATCAGCGCTAATGTAGTTCTCAGCCATCCATGGGGACATGTGGGGCTAAACCATAGTATTTTAGCTCCCTGAGGTTCCAGGAGCAGTGGGTGGCACAGAGCCAGAGTCTGGGTGCAGAACCGGGGAATGAGAGGGGGATGCTGCTGCCCATGGCTCCTCCCAATACCCCTCTTTAAACAAAAATATATTTCCCTGAGCCCCAGCCAGATCCCAATATTGAAAATGAGTTTCTAACCCTACAGCAAAATTGGGAATCCTTCAATCCCTGCCGTGAACAGCCCTTGCACGTGTGGGGTTTCTTACTGCATGCATCCAACTGGACATGGGGCTACTCTGCATCAGGGTTTTTTAATGTTCTTTGCATCATTTTAGCCTTTTCTGAAGGCTGATCTGCCATAACAGGGTTGGTTGAATCCAGAAAATGATTTGCCCGAGGCTAATCCTTATGCAATATGCAGAAACTGAGGCCGGGCAGAGAACAATTCAAGGGAAGCTGAATCTCTAACTTACTCCTGCTGCCGCCTTGCGAAGGTTTTGCAAAACCAGGAGGATTTTTCATATGAACAGCACGAGCTCCTTACGATGAGCCGAAGTCCCATCTCTAGCAAATCAAGGGAATTTCTCTGAATTGAGTGACGCTCTCCTGATTTACTATCCTAATTGTGGAGCTATTATTATAGTGTCTGCACCCGCCTCCCTCAGCCACGCTGACAACTCCAGGCATAACCCAGCCGCTCAGAGAACTAGACGAGCTGCACTGCACCCACTTGTCTCTTTCACATGGATGTAACCAGCCGATGTCTTTGCAGCCATATTATAATTACATTATAATTAAAAAATAAGTCCCTTCCAGATTATTTCTTTTATCCAAATGGACTTTATAGTCACCCAAACTACAAACTTTACCCCATCTGTGTGTGTGGCCCTGGGAAAGTCACTTGGCGTGGGGACATCCAGGGGACCAGGCACCCCAGTGGCAAGATCCCATCAGGAAGCAGGTGAGTTTTGGCGCCTTTATTCCCAGGGAAGACCCCAGGGCTGTTCACATCCTGGGGGCTTGCAGCCAGTCTGCACCATATACACATAAAGGAAAAATGTGCTTTTTTCCCCTTTCTTATTCCCCATACTCTGCTGGTGATGGGTTTGGAGGATGTGATGCTGTGGGGGCATGGATGAAACCCACAGGACAGGGTGACCCCAGGACTGGCCTCATCCAGAACAGCAAAATTCAAGTCCTGGAGTCACATTGCAAAGCACAACCCATGCCTGGCCCCACGCCACATCTCCTGGGATGGACACCAATGTTTCCCTTCTGCTGCCATAAGTTCAGCTGCTCCGTCCAGAGAGAACAGACCCTCTCCCACCACCTTCACACATCCTTCACAGCCTCAGATGATGGCATCTCCCTGGGTGTCCCTCCTGGGAGATGTCCCTCCTGGGAGATGTCCCTCATGCCACCTCATGCAAACCCAGAGGGATTCTGAGGGTTGGATTGGATGCAGCAGCCATGCCAGGAGGAAGAGCCGATCTGGACCACAGCTTGACCATGGTGCTGAGTGGAGTGGGCTTGGATGGGGCAGGGCACTGAGCCTTCATCTCCGTCTGAGCCATGGCTTTCCAGCCATAGGGGTTGACATAACTGGGCCCCGTGTGATTTTTAGGAGCTGTGAAAGCTGTAAGCGAGTTGCTGGGGCTGTGAGTCACCATCCGGGGAAAGCATCCGACCTCCCACACGCCGCCTATGTCAGAGGACCAACTTCCTGCCTCCCCAGCACCCACACCTCGGTGGCAAGAGGACGAAACACCGAGAGTTGTCGGTGACCCTGATGCGGTGTCACAGCACCCAAAAATGATGGCAGCCAGGGAACAAAGTGCTCCAGACCTGCAGAGCAGATTTTCCTCTTCCATAGCAAAGGTTGTCAGTGGATCCCCAAATATCATGGTGAGACGGGTCAGAGCGAAGACCCCACCTGGGTTCTGCAGGACCTGGATAGGGCTCCTGGTCCCTGGGAGGATCTCCTGATCCCTGGGAGAATCTCCTGGCCCCTGGGAAGGCACATCATGGCCAAATGGAAAACAGCAAATATTGCGTGGCTGCAAAGTTAATGTTAAATACGTTCTCTGTCCGTATTCCTCCAAGGTGATTTTCATAATAAAATACCTGATTATTTTAAAAATAACTCCTTTGGGCACCGCTCTGAATTCTCATTTGGTCAAGATCGCTGTGTTGCAATATCTTTGCCTCCAAAGAGGCTCCACCAGCCTGGACGGCCGGTCTGCAGCGGGGCTGGGCACCGTTCATTGAAAATAAAACTCATTTAGCTCAACCAAAACACAGTAAAGAATTTCAGTTCTTGAGAGCTTTGGAGCTCGTTGAGATGATTGTGAATATTTCATGCCAGGCTGCCACTCGCTCCAGGAGAGCTAATGGACCCGCTGCCGGGCTGGCGCAGGGTGAGCATCGGTCCTGGGTAGGTGCCTCCCGCTTGGGCTGCTCCAGTCACTCCAGTTAAAAGGCTCTCAAAGCTGCTTTATTTCACTTGCACAAACAAAAAGGACAGGACAAGCCAAATTAGCAAACAGAAAAGAAATCAATAGCCTCCTTCTAGGCGGGCACAAGTGCTTTCAGCTCTGGAAAGAAAGCCTGTCGGCTCACAAGCCTGTGCGTCACCCATGGACAAAGTCCCCTCAACGCTCCCGGGCCTGGGGTTTTATTTAAGGTGTCAGCTGTGTCCCTGTATCTCCATGCGCTGCTGTGGGCCCTGCCTCCGTGCCAAAGGGACCCAGCCATGTCCCTCCATCCTTCCAGCCCTCCTGCTCCAAAAGGAGCAAGAATCATAAAAACTCTTAGGTTGGAAAAGATCTTTAAGATCATCGAGTCCCACCATTAACCCAGCACTGCTCACACCACCACTAACCATGTCCCGGAGCCCCTCGTCCTCCCGGCTCTTAAATCCCTCCCGGGATGGTGACTCCACCACCTCCCTGGGCAGCCCCTTCCAATGCCTGACAGCCCTTTCTGGGAAGAAATATTCCCCAATATCCACCCTAAACCTCCCCTGGCACAACGTGAGGCCAGTTCTTCTCCCATCACTTGTCACTTGGGAGAAGAGACCGACCCCTCCTGCTCTGCACCCTCCTTTCAGGGAGCTGTAGGGAGCGATAAGGGCTCCCCTCAGCCTCCCCTTCCCCAGGCTGAACACCCCCAGCTGCTCCTCACAGGACATGTGCTTCCCCAGCTCCGTTCCCTTCTCCAGACACACTGCAGCCCCTCAATGTCTTTCTTGTAGTTCAGGGCTCCAAAGTGCTTTTATCTGAGAGACCAACCAAGCACCTGCTTTGCTGAGCCAGGGCTGCTGAGTGACCCCAGCACAGAGGAGAGGTGACAAACATTCCATTTTCTCTCTGATGATTCATTTTCCCCAGGTTTGAGGCAGACCTTGCCCTTCTGCACAGTGGAACATCCCTTCTCCTCCAGCTTTGGTGGGGGATGATGCCCACCAAGAAGCAGGGAAATAGGGACAAAAATTGAAGCCTTCTGCTTGTTGAGCTTAGGGAGGAGAAGACTAAGGGGAGGTGGGAGCAACCTCCAGTGGAGATGGCCAGCACCTGTGGGCAGATTGCCTTTGCCTTGGGGGAGCAGTTAGGTGACCTCAGGGTCCCCTCTGCATGGCCATTGTGGGGCACAAATCCTTTTAGCCACCAGTCCTGGGTCTGTTTCCCTGTGCAGGTGATGACCAGGGTGACAGCATCTCCCATCACAGCACAAACGGGACAAGCAACTCCGCAGGGGCTGTTTTTACACCCCGTGGGTCTCAGCCCGCGTGTCTGCTGGTGTCTGCCAAGAGCTGCTGAAGGTCGGATGTGAGCCGTGGAGAGGGGTGAGATGTTCCCATCACCTGGGATGTTTATCGCTCCCCAGCAAGCAGCAGGACTGCAAACACGCCGGGAGGAAAAGTGGTTGGAGAGGATGATTTGCTTCTTCTCTTCCTCCCACGCAGAGATGCTGCAGGGAGGAGATGCAGCCAGTGGGGATGCTCAGCCTGGGGAGCACCTTCGCCATGGCTTGTTGGCATGGGCAGGGTGGCAGCCTGGGCATGGTGCCACTGCAGGCACAGTGGCACTGTGGCAGCTTCAGCCAGGAGATGGCACTGTGTGGCATGGCACAACCCGGCCCACTGGGCCAAATCCTAAGCTGGGCCAAGTTATGGGCCATGCCAGCCCCATGGCCATGCCAGATTGTGAGCCGTGCCAAATCATCAGCTGTGCCAAACTATGGGCAGATCATAAGCTGTGCCAGATCATGGACCGTCCTGGACTGGGTGCCATGCCAAAGGGCATGCCGTCCCAGATCACTCTGGTTGTCCCTGGGCATTGCCGTAAGCCCCGGCTGTCCTCAGGTTCTGTCCCAGACCTCTGTGTCTCTGCTGCTCAGCGCAGCTCCTACCCGTGCCATGACTGGAAATTCCTACTAAAAAACCCAAGAGTCTATGCACTCTCCCAAAGGATTGGGAGGAAATTCATTATTTAATCACCACTGCCCAGATGCTGGGAGGGGCTGGAGGTGCCCCACCGTGGTGACACCGACAGGGTCCTGCAAGTGTGGCCCCAGCAGCTCTCAGCTCGCTGTTCTTACCGGTGATTTGGGCAGGTGACAGCCACAGCTTGCAGGTGACATGGGGATGACACAAGGTGACATGCCCAAGGTTACATGGTCACGCAGTGTCAGAGCCCTGTCTGCTCCCGCTAGGACCCAGGCATGCTTGGACCCCACTGCCCCCTCCCCTTGATCCATGGGGAACACCACCGACTAGCAGCATCCTCCTCCTCGTCATTTCTCTGCCGTATTTACTATTTCTCCATCTCCCGCCCCCTCTTTTGGGAAGATACAGACTTCCCTGTTTCCATGGAAACCCTCCCCCTCTCCCCTCACTACTTCAAAGGGGTTTTCATTCGTTTCTTTCAAAAATAGCTATTTTTAGCTCCGGCTTCCCCTTCTCCCCCTCCTCACCCTCCGCTCCCAGCTCACGCTTTCCCAGACTAGCATCACCCACTGGCGCTGTCATTGCTGCCAAGCACCCATGGGAGCCATGGCACCACCCACGTGGCTGATGACTTGGCCAGGGCAAGATCAGCTTCAGTCCCTGCTCAGGTCCATGGTCCAGATCCTGGTGGTTCCCTTCATTTGTGCATAATTCTTCCAGGGTTGTGGAAATGTTGGTGTACAACAGAAATGCTTCTGTTCTGCAGAAAAGTCATGGGAGCATCCAAAATCCCCACCACTCTGTGGGCTGGGTCCTCAGGAACATTCCTTGCAGCATCCCCTGTCCATGACCCCCTGAAGCCAGGGAATATTTCCTCTCTTGAAGCAGCAGAGGGGACAGGTAGCCCTGACCTGAAGCTCAGGAGCTTTGTGCACGTCGGCTCCCGTTCAGCCCTATGCTGGGACAAAGAAGAGGTTGCCCAAATGCAGGCAAGAAAGCCACACACAGTGGTGGTCATCACCTGGGACAGACAAGGAGAGCGCAGTCGCCTCTGTCATTCCCACTTTTTGCAAAGCCAAGCATCTGCCACCCCGTAACGACGTTGGTTGGTTGGTGTCTTCATCCCACCTACGCTTGTGGGCACACGTCTCATTCACGCCGATGGATAAATCAAGAGGCGACTCCCACGCGAACACCTGAAAGAGCAGGAGATGGTCTGCTTCCACCCTTCACAGATACAGACAGGGCAGGAACGCTGCCTAAATCCCCGGTATCCGGGCTGCCTGCAGACCAGTGTGGTAAGGGGCTGGAACTGAATCCCTGGTAGAAGGAAATCAAGAGTGTATCGATGAATTGAATAGTAATAAACGGCTGGGACCAGGTGGTGTTAAGAAAAGGAGATTTCCATGGGGGAAACGATAACCTTAGCAGTCCCATGGATAAATACGACAGCCGAGGAATGGGCAACAACCCTTGCGGAAGGATGCCATGCCTCAGTGGTTGGAATAGAAAGGAAGATCCTTTTGGATACCAACTTCTGTTCAAAAGATAAGGAGTGATGTATCTAAGACAAAGCCCACTTGGCAAGGCATGGCTTGGGGAGAGAGGAAATAGCCAGGCAAAGCCCGACTCCAACCTGGAAGAGCCTCTCTACAGCATCCTGGAAAAGTCATGGTTGGAAGAGCCGGATGCTCCAGCTTGGACAGCAGATACAACACAGGTCATTAAAATCCTGCCTGGTGAGTAGGGAACGATGAATCGATAATTCTTCATAATGCAAGAAGGAAATGGCACCCAGGGAAATTTCCAAGCAGCATATTTCAGGGCGGTGGGTTTGATTTGTTGCACACATTGCTGCCGGAGAACGCCCGCAGCCATGCGGTCCCCGCATGGAGATGCCTACGCTCAGGTGCGGAGGTGAGATAAACATCAGCCAAAAGAACAGCAGAAACCAGCCCTTCAGCAGCCCGGCTCCTCCGGACCCTGATTTTAATATTAATTTGTACATCACAAAGCCAGGCAGCACCAGTGCTTACTCCATGTGCAGCTCCAAACCCTCTCCACTGTGTTACTTCCACGGGGGCATTTACCCATTGCTGTTCATAATCTCTAGAGAGGAAGCACAGTTGGAATCTGGAATCTGGAATCCATCCAGTTGTCACTGTGCCACTCTGGGCTGACCCACAGCCCATCAGTCTCTGCACTCCCCTCAGCTGCCCCCTTCAAAAGCCAACCAGTTGGTAAATAAAATCTGACTTGGGGGAGATGAGCTGTCAGCACTGACAGCACTGACTCCAGTCCCTCTGCAGCTCTTTGGCAGAACGTCCATGGGTGCATCACCCCAGGTGTGGCCTGGAAACCCTGTAAAATCCATGGGGTCTTGGTCTGGTCCCCAAATCAAGGTCCACTCCTGCATCCCACTGATGGGTTGGGTATGGGAACATCACCCTCCACTCCTCAGTGGTGCTGTGGAAGGTGTCTCCTGCTGCCCTACAAGCAGACCCAGGTGGCATGTGTCAGACACGGCGCCTGTGACTGTCCTTCCTCCAGGGCGGGTTTCGGCTGATGGTATTCAAACCACCGTCTGCATCTAAACTTTGCAACTTCCTGTTTTTCACAGATGCTTAAGCACCTCCCTGGTTAACCACACATCAACCGAAACCTGCAGCTGGAGGCACTGCAGCCCTTAGGAGGGCTGACACCAAAATCAAGGTCACGGCAGAGAGAGAAGCACCAAGAGCTGCTAAAACCCACTGCTCTGGCTCTGAGCACCCCTGAACCAGAAAGGTTCCCTCCTCACAGCCCTAAATCCGTCCCTGCCACCAATGCTGGCCAGGATCAAGTTCGTCCCACCTGGTACAGCCATCCAGAGGTAATTTGGAAATAATTGGGCTGAAGCTGGTTTTGCTCCTCATGGGTTGTCCTCCCCAGCAGACCTGATGCTCACAGCTGTCCTAGAGAGCAAAGAGAGATAAAACCACACAAACCAGTCCCAGAACACAACGCTGCTTTTCTAGGAACTCATTTGATCCTATCAGACTTCTTGAGGCCAACAGGGTCAAACAAGATATTTGGGAAAATTCAAGAATTCAAGGATCTCCATCACTGCTGAATCTCCCTGGGTTGATCCTCTCCAGGGTGGCTGTGGGCATGCTGTGCTCCTGGTCCTGAGCCCCCCAGCTCAGTGCCTGGAGCCTCTTACAGGATTTCAGTCCTAGGAACGGGATCTGCAGAAATACCCAAGTCACTTGGGATAATGGTCCGTGCTCCTGGCTCAGTGACCGCTAAAATAAAATCCCCCTTGGAGGAGCCTGAGCCCTCCAGCCACGGGACACAGTGCAGCAGCACTTATCTTTGCAGTTCAAGCCATTTTAGCACCAACTCTAACAATTTATCACTTAGGGGTCCCCTTCAAGCGATTCAACACTTCTCCAGGCTCAGGCAGCTCATCCTGAATCTCAGACGGGTTTTGGGCTGAGCCACGGTTCTGCTCACTTCACAGTCTCCAGCTTTTTTCCCCAAATCAGGAATGTGCATTTTGTTTCTTAAATTAAAACTGCAAATACCAGAATTTGATTTGATTTAAAAGCAAAAGGAACCAGGAAAGACTCTGGTTTTCAGCTGCTCTTGGAAATCCTCTCCTTGAAGGTTGTGGAGTGAGACAGGTCGTAGCTGCTGATGATTAAACATGGCTTGTAAAATGTAACTTCTTTTTCCATTCTCAATATTCAGTATTTTTAAGACAACCAGCAACCCAAAAGCTCTGACATTATTTGGCCACATTCACTTTTGGGTGAAGCTCAAAGATGCGGTACGAAGCCAAGGGCAAGGT
>NW_010245068.1:16273-18073 GCF_000690775.1 Eurypyga helias | reverse complement strand
CCCCCGCCTGCCATCGGGACGGGTGGCTTAACGCTGCAGCAGGCACCAAAGCACAGCCAGTGATGTCCCTTAATGTGACACATGGTCAGAATTTTAAGGGTTTGCCTGGAGCGTCTTCAGTCCTTAAGGAGAGCGCAGCTCTCCAGACGGCTGTTTGGGATGCTGGAAATGTGCAGATTTTACCCCAAGATTTTCTTTCTCTAAAGGGGTAAATTTTTCTCCTGAGAATGGCATTGAATTTCAGATTATTTCATCCTGAAAAATGAGCTCATCCAGGGGATGCACCTCAAACCTCATCCTGGCACCATCCTTTGTAGCCCCACTCAAGCACCAGGCGCTGCGCATTTCAGCCATTTTATTGAACTTTGCGTATGAAATAACCGTTTCAAGTTCTAATGAAAAAAAGAAACATTAAAAAAATAAATTCAACATCAGGTAAAAAAATCACGCGACCAAAAAAGAAAAGAAAAGAAAAAAAAAACACTTTTTTTTTACCGGTATCTGAACACAAGGCCCACACCACGGTGGAGGTCACCAGGACGACGGGATGCAGCAGCTTGTTTTAGCCTCAGACTGGTATCAAAAGGACAAATTCAAACAACTGCAACACAGCTCACTGGCAAAACCAGAGTTTAAAACGAACTCGGAGTAACAAGACTGCGCTTTACATCTCCAGTCCAAAATTGCATCGTTTCTGTGGCACCTAATTAGTCAGGATTTAACCTTCTTGCAGAGAAGGCTTTTGTTTTTCAGTCTGAACACTGAATTTCACAAGGCAGGATTTCACTGTTCAGATATACCCAACCTGTGTTCTAGCTGAGACAGCCATAGAAATATTTCAGCATTATCCAGCTGAATGAGGGAAAACAAAGTCAAAATTATATCCAGTCATCTCGGTCCCAGAAAGATACCACCAAATTAACTTGCATAGTAAAGGATGAGAAATTAAGAAACACGAGCTGCTCCTGTGATGGAAGCCGATGGTTGATGCAATGTCTCTTATTTGCAATGTTTGGGGACCTCAAGTGATGAATTAAGAGCCCATTCTCCTTAAAAGATGCTAAATTTAGCCATGGGAATGTCTGACCTTCAGCAGCGAAGGCGATTTTCCTTCAAGACCTGAACAATTTGAATAACCAAGTCCCGTTTCCAATATACTAATGGAGGCATGAGAGACATGGCAGCAAGCACATAATTTTGCATTAAAACCACCCTATTTCAGGCACTGCTTTACAATTTCCTTGCTGCATTTCCCCTTAATACCCTTCGACTTGCAAATCCAGCTCTACCAATGACTTGTGTATTGCCAGATAAATGGTACTGCCCCAAAATCATCCTCAGTGGTATCTCGGATCATCCCCTTCGAAGATGCGCTGATCATGTCAGCTTGGAGAAGGCAGGAAAAATGGGAAAAAGGAATATAATTTACCTGTAGCAGAGGCCGGTGGATGAAATTATGGGGATTACAGAGAGGTGTAATTTAATTCACCCAGGGTTGCTATTGGCTTTAGTCTCACATCAAGGGACAATGTCCTGGCTGACTCTGTGCAACGGAGGAAGGAGAGTGGGGAACACACCAGCTCCCAAAGGCTGGGAGGAGGAGAAAAATGCTATCCTGCAAATTCCTTAATTTTAAAAGGATTCAGTAGCAATAATAGCATTTGAACGTCTGTCTCAGCAAACGTCTAAGTGCATATTTAAAGCCACCGGGTGCTCAAAGGCTGGTTTCTGAGACATTAATATTGCAGTTTTTTTCTCCAGCACCTGTGGAAAGAGGCTGGAGGCCAGGCCAGGACAGCA
>NW_010245068.1:8297-16253 GCF_000690775.1 Eurypyga helias | reverse complement strand
GCAAAGCAGCCTGTTGTACGTTGTCTCTGAAAGCCTTCCCCAGCCACGCTGCTAAGCCCCATCCCATCTGCGGTACCCACTGAGCCTTCATCAGTGCCCTCGGCCACTTTCTGCGATATTCTGCTTTCTACTGTTGCTGCCTTCCTAAAACATCTTGAAACTTGGTTCTTAAAAGAAGTGGCTTTGCGTGACCCTACCCCAGCCCAGCTCCCTCGGTTTGATTTTCCACCAGATGGACCCAAAGCTCTCATTGCTTTAATTGCACCCTAAAATTAAAAGGGGGAAGGGATGGCGTACGGCATTTGCTGGAGATGACAGCTGTGCTGGGCGCGGAGGAGAAACGTCTACGTGTTCAGCGTCTAAAGAGCACGTCCGACACGCGGCATCCCAGAGACGCTCTCCGCATCTCGGAGCAGGCCTTTGAAGGGCTATGAATAAAGATGAGCAGCCTGCATTTGGATGATTATGGGAATCAATGCACGCTATTTTTTGGATCTTTTCTTGATGTCAGCCATCATTAAATCGCTCCCTTTTTTGGCTTTTTAATCGACTGGATACATTTTTAATTTGTCTTCCCTTGCCAAATCCAGCCTTCCACTCCAAATGACATTTTAACACGGCTGTCCTGAAACGATGGTTATCTTCAAAACACACAAGGCTAGAGTCAGAGTCGTAGCAACACAGATTAATATACCGGACTGACAGTTAAAGACCATCAAACTCTTGATTATTTTGAAAAAGCACATTAACAATTAGCTGGCTCAGCGACCAAGCAAAAGAAACCCAACAGCATGGAGCAACATCGTCAACGCCAGTATGTACAATATCGAGAAGGGGTTGAAATTTGGCAAGATTGTCATCGGTGTGAGATGTCCGGGGTGGGTTTGGTGCTGGTCGGGAGGAGC
Organism: Eurypyga helias; assembly: GCF_000690775.1. NCBI lineage: Eukaryota > Metazoa > Chordata > Aves > Eurypygiformes > Eurypygidae > Eurypyga > Eurypyga helias. Next base: position 15,348 of record NW_010245068.1, on the reverse strand, counting down.
GGAGCAGCCGATGGCCACGGGCTGAGCTCTGTTCCTGGAACAGGGCATTTCTGCTGACGGGAGCGGTGCCGCTCGGACCCACCAACCCAAATGGGCGACGGGATGTGTTTTTTTCCCATCATTTTGCTCGTCAAAATAAGCACTTTGAACCGTAACAGAGAGACACTTTAACAAAGTGGCTATTGAAAATAGACGAGGTATAATTATGTAACACAGACACACGCCATAAAAAAGCTCTCCATAAGATTGGTGAAAAATAAAAATAATTTTAGTACTGATACATTCTATCCCCCATTTTAAGGGCTACTAGATCATGTTCCAAAAGAAACTAAATTTAACACCTTTGGGACCAGGGCTTCCCAAGATCCAGGTCTGTGTTGCAAGCCAGAAAATCAATTCTCCTCTTGTTAACGTGCTGTTACCCCTGCGGGGCTGTCTGCAGGGGTGCAGGGGGGGTGCTGCACCAGACCTTCACTGGGTGCTTGGGCTGTCTGCAGCCCAAAACCATCAGCATGGTGGAAAAGCGTTTTCTGGGTCAGTCCCTCAAGATTTCAGAGTTCCTAAAGCTTTTGTTCAATATTTTTGCAGCCTCAAGAGCATGCTCGGAACCCATCACGCTCCAGGGAAGGCTGCAAACAAATACACTTTGTGGTGCCTTAGTGGTTTTGAGGTGAGATCTCCCAAAAATGCCCAGCTCCATCCATGGCAATGGGGAAGAGATCACTGCTCAGTTATTTGGAGTTCCCAGTGATGGAAACAGGCTCAGTCCTCAACCCCCAAACACTAAGGACCTTTAATGGTCTTTTTTAAGGAATCTTTTTAAGGTCTCAGACTTTTTATGGCCTAAGCATTAATTAATTTTGGCGCTAGGGAGCTGCAGGATGAGCCAGCCTGGGAGAGCACAGCTCCCTTCTGCAGGAGGCATGGGGTGGGGGCCTGGGAGGAAAGTTTTGGCTGTGCCATGTTAAGACACAGTTGAGCATGAGGCAAAAAGCTCTGCAAACCCACCTTCAGAACGGCTCCGGCTGTGGTAGTGCCGCAGTTACTGCCAGATCCCTGGGGATTTGTGGCAGAGCAATTTGCTGGAGGATCCCATGGAGGAGGTCCCTCTTCCTAAACCCCCCATGGGCTGGCCTCAGGGCAAGGCATGGCCAAACAAGAAGTTAATGAGAGCCACCTCTGCAATTAGCTTTAATTTCTGTAGATGCTTTCACACCAGATTGATTTCACACGGTGGGGTGCTTCACCTTCACGATTCCCTGGCATCCCTCTGTCAAGTCTTGGCATCCCCAGCTCATCTCCATGACCCACTCCTTGGGCTCTTCCAGTACTCCTGGTCCCCAACCCACCTCCCTCTGCACCTCGTGCTGCAAGAGCCGTGATAAAACCATGTGCCGGCAGCACCAGCCCTTTCTAATTCGTTTATCCACGGCTCCAGTGGTCACAGGGCTTCTACCACGCTGGGAATAAATGCAAACAAGCCCAAGGAGCAATGTCCCACTAAGGGCCAGATCCACACCCTCTCTTCATTCCCCAAAGTGAGCAATGCAACTTTGCTTAAAACTGATTTGTTTTTTCAGTTTTGTTTCTTTTCTGCCCATCTCAGCCCATTCTCTCCAGCCCACACAGAGCCCCAGAGACTCTGTCCGGGGGAGCCCAAAGCCCTGCTCCCACGATCAAGGTCTCCATCACCAACGGTGCATATGCCATGACAGGAGGAGGACTTCAAGAAATTATCCATGCTTAAAAACCAAACAAACCAAACGCGACCTCACCAAAGTCGATGCATTCCCTTAAGAACCACATAATTTCCCTGCCAGTAAGGGAATTTCTCAGTCCTAATTTCGGCTGAAGTTTGCATGTGAGGCTTAGACAGCCAGAAAGGAAGACGACTTCTGCTGAACTACAGATGGGTCTGGAGCAACCCCAGCCCCCAACAATGGCTCAGAAACATGCCTGGGTCTCGTTCATCTTCAAAGCTCTTCTGCAAGGAGAGATGCATGGTGCAGACAGCTGGTTGCTTTGCCATGAATATTCCCTTGGGCTTTCCCATTTCAGAGCCTTTCTTCCAGGTAGAATGTTTCTTCAAGTGCATCCTTACTTGGGTTGTGCCTCAAAGCATCCCATGTGTATATCTCCTGTGGATGTTCCCCATCTCCTGCCCGGGATCTGTTTTGAAAGGTAGGTAAATAGGTCTGCACAGTGAAGGATCCAGGTTTTGGTGTTGCCCTCCAGGCAAAGTGGTCCTTGCTCCACTTTCCAGGTACCCAGTGGGGACCTCAAGGCTTGTCCTTGGACATGGACCCAAAGCAATTGGCAGCATGAATTCAAGAGTCTGCTTCACATGCCTGTTTGGGTCCTGGTACCTCCCCTTGAGCATCCTCTGCTTCAGAGTGAGCTCCAGCCCACTTCACTTGGTCCAGTCCAAATTAACATTCCCAAAACATCCCCCGTGAATTATTGCAACGCAGATGCAGAGGTTCCCATCCTCACTTGAGTCCCACCAACATTATTTTCACCCAGAAATCCAGTGCTGTCAGGAGGATCACCTTGCTCCAACCACGGAGTATGTGCTGGGTGGATTTTACTCTCAAAGCTGGGATGGAGGCAGCATGCTGAGGTGGATGAGGCTGGGGAAGGAAGAGGAAGCCAGAAGCAGGAGAAACCATCAACCCTCTTGCCATTTGCATTTATGCTTTTGCAGACCATTTATCCCTTTGCTCTGGGATAATATTCAGGCTATGGTCCTAAAGACGCAGTGAGGTTATAGAAACCCCAGTTTTAACAGCTTCACATCCCCCCAGCTCTTAACCTGCTGCAGGGGAAGTCAGAGGAACAAAAATATACCAGTGTGCAAGACAAAACAGCAGTGGGCTAAGGAGTGATGGACTTCCCAAAATTATCGTGTTAGCAAGACAATACTGTAATGTTCCCTTGGGACGGGAGTACTGTGGAAGCGCAGAGAAGGGTGCACGGGCTCTCGTGAAATGAAGCAGGGGCACAACCAGCCAGCATTGGGTTTTATACCTTTTCCATCCTTGGAAATTCGATTTTTCCTTAGTTTTTCATGGAATGATCCTGAAAGCAAGGCACAACTTGTTGACTGTTCAACACTGTTTTCCTCAGCATCAGTGGAGATGTTACATTCTTAATAAGGACTTAAAATAAATCACAGCCTTTGGTACAGCACATACCTACTTACAAGGAGCATTTACAGGAAAGTCAGAAAAGTGGAACAGAATTTACTCATGTCCCAGCGCTGAAAACAGCCCTTGGCCTTCAGCAGGGAACAGTGAGAGCAACCAAATTTCCCTCACCCCAAGCAAAACGCTTGGACTGCTTATTAGCAGCTCTGGTTAATGTTTCCTTTCTGGTTGCTTAATCTTTCAAAAGTGGGGGTTTTTTAATAATGAAAAAAAAAAGACTGAAATAATGTCCAAATGATTTCCACCTCCCCTCCTCCTTTTTCCTGGTTTTGTTCAGTCTCATTATATTGCACATGATTTGAAGATAATTTTCCGGCTGCAAAGATGTTCCCTTCTACATAATGTTAGAAAACACAGATAACGTGGCAAATATTTCATATACATACATATATGAAATATGAAATGGGTTTGACTGGGGAGGACAGACCCTCTGTCAGTCAGGTCCACAGCAGCATCAGTCACCGTGTCCGTGATGTTTCCCATTTCCTTGGAGATGTTTTATTTCTCAACACAGTCCTGAAGGTCTTAATTTTGAAACTTCTTCTGTGATCTGTTGGGCAGAGCAAAGAATTGCTTTTAAGCACAGGCTGGTTTGGAAAAGCAACATATTATTATTTGTTCTTCAAGGTAAAGTGGAAGGATGTTGCACATTGGTTCTCTCTGACAACTTCACATCCTTATTCCCCATAAACAAAAAAGGGAAAAATAGCTAATTAAAATTGTTTAACGGACTAAATGCAACACAGTCTAAAGCGAGCTAAAGATAGAAAAAGGATTCATTAAATATATTCTGGTTATTAACTATTAACTCACATTAATGGCAAATTCTAAATCCAGACCAATTAGTGCAAAGTGGGTTTTCCTCATGTTTTTGTCTTAATCAAGCTGAGTTTGTTCTGACCTGATACGATTCACATGATATTAAGCAATTGCTTGATATTACAAATCGGATACAGGGGATGGCAGGAGCCAGGGCTGACCCTATGCCCCGTGCTCCGACTGCGGTGTCGCTCCCGCAGAGCTCAAACCCACTTTGATGCGGGGATGGCGACGTCTAGCAAAGGGCAAAGAAAAAATTCTGCCCCAGGCTCTGCAGGGCTGGAGCTGCTGAGCCTCTGGAGTGCATGAACCCGGCTGGCATCGCAACTGGTCGGCTTCGAAGCGTGATGGGACTCATTCTGACTCCTATTTTAATACAGCAAGATGCTCTGCCCTGTCTTGAAACCCTTAGAAACTTCATGCAACTGCTTATATCCTCCTCATTTTCCAACAAATGGGTGCTCTGCCTTTAGTTCATGCCATGGCAATGGGAACATCCTACTGCTGCGCTGCAGTCCAGGCTCTGTGCCCATTTCTTGAGGGTTTCAGCCCTGCGCAAGTCAGCGAGGGTCACGCTCCCAAATTCTGGCCCTTTCACGCTGATTTTTCAAGCGGGAATTAGTACAGCTCCCTATAGCGAGGTTCATTACCTATATTAAAACCAGTGTGTGGTGCGCGCTAATGAGATGAGCGCTACCACCAAATCAGATTATGTGAGCCGGATGCTTCATTAGCAGCCGGTGATGAGACAGGGGTAGGAAGGATCTGTATCCATGGTAGGAAGGATCTGTATCCACCAGGACATGACTGCTCCCAGCTCATCCCCAAAAATGAGCCTTTTTTCCCCAAAGGGAGAGCCAGGATGGAGATATGCAGGATGGGATAGGATCCGTGCAGCGAGGGGGGTGGGACCCGACTGGCTGTTGCAGGGATGATGTAGGAATGCTAAAAGCAGGCAGAGAAAGGAAAGAGGTGGGATTTCCCACAAGAAGCAAAGATCCCCTTGCAAGGCAGCCCAGCACTCAGGCAAATAAGCTCCCAGAGGGGCTTAGTGCTCCTCACAAGGGTCTCAGACCAGCCAGTTATTCGAGCACTGGCTTATCTTCAAGTCCCAGAAGGACTATTCATGGGCTTAAAGCTAACTGGGGTTTATGCTTTATTGGTCTGGGCTTGCTGGGGGGGATTACACCCCCCCTCCCACCTGTCAGCAGGGAAGGGCTCTTGCATTTCTGCAAAGCAATGGTCAAACCGCCGGGATCCTCAAGCATTGCTGGAGTATTACACCCATAAAACCCAAATAGCACCTTCAGCCCGACACTGGCCTGGGAAATACCGTTGGTTTGGCCAAGAAGGGGATGGCAGAGTTGGTAAATAACAGTTTTCTCAAACCTGGCAAATAATCCAGTGCTTTGGGGTACCCTGGTGCCTTTTACTTGCCCTTGTAGAAAGAACCCCCAAATCCTCAGTCTAGTGATAACGTTATTTCACTGAATTCAGCAAGAACAGCAGTGGGAGTGAGAAGTCAGGAGCTTCAGGAGATAGCACTGCTCTGGCTCCTGAAGGGATCCAGATGTATTCCCATCATATGGGGGTGATGAAATCCTCCCCAGTCCAAGAGAAACAGAGGATATTAAACAGCAGCCACAAAAGAGAGATGTTTTCAAATCAGTTGAGCCAAATAACTTGTATCCAAGCATTTGGAGCTGGCGAAGCAGCTCATGAGACGGCAAGTATTGAGTATCTCTTGAGCCCTGGACCTGGTGAAAATCCAGAGGACTGGAAAATAGCTCCTGTTGGGCCAATTTTTTAAGGGATAAATAAAGTGACCTGTAAAAATGCTCGGTCTGGCCATCTGTCACTGATCCCAAACAATATGCTGGAACGGCTGAGAGTCTTAACACAGAATTAAAAAGGAAGATATAATTGATGGAATCAACGCAGGGTTAGGGAAAACAGATCTTATCATATTAAATTGCTATCTCTTCTTACTGAGTTCCACGTTTGGCTGATAAAGGTAAATGCTTGTGTAATTCTCTCTTCTAAGGGAGCTGCATGACAGCTTGGTTAAGAAAATGGAGCAATAAAGCCAGTTCCCAGGAGATATCACACGCCAGAAAACCAGCTGAACCCAGGTCGGTTCACTGGTTCGCATCCCCTCATGCATGCTTTGCTCTCTGAGAGCATTTTGCAACCAGGTTGGGAGAGATCTTGCTGCAAGGTTTCCAGCCCTAGGATGAGAACAGCCCAGGCTTGTTTCTGATGCAGCAGAAGGATTTCCTCCTTTAATCTGGAGATTTCTGAGGCACAGAACAGGATTCAGGCACCTGAAGGGTAAAGCACAAGTGCTGGGTGCCAGCAGCCACCGATGCACACGCAGAGGTAGGAAACCCCTTCACCCTGCAATGCTACAACCAGCTCACAGCAAACTCTTTTCACATCCCTCCTGAAAGCTCAGATTTGGAGCAGGCAGGTTCACTTGAAGCGTAAACTTCTTATGTCTCGTTTTTGACCTGCTGTGACAGCCTGAGGTTTGAATCGTTACTGAGCCACAGTGGCAGCCCCAAGCAGAGACCAGCGGGGAGGGCAAAGAGGGTTTTCGACTATAAATGCACAGAGGTGTCAGGAGAAATGGGTCCTAAGGATGGAAAAGCAAGTGCAAAGGTGCAGAGCGAAGAAACTGGAGAAGGATGGTTATGGGAAGGGGAGGCTTAGGGCAGAGCTGGCATCCCTGGGAAACTGGGGGAAACCTTGGGCTTCCCTTCGGCTGGGGGAATAACTGAGGTTAATGGGATATCAGGGGAGGGTCTGCAGGTTCTGCAAGCTTCAAGAAAGCTGAATTCCATAAAGCCTTTCTGCTCTGTGTTTCAAAATTGCCTCTTTCGGGAGGCACATTTCAATGCTGCATTCCTAAACAATGAAGCTGCCCAGTGTTGTTTATGGTTGGGGAAACTGAGGCCTGGAGGAGCTGACCTGCCCAAAGCCACACAGCATACCAACAGCAAACACCCAGCAAATGCCTCGTTTCT
>NW_010245068.1:0-8274 GCF_000690775.1 Eurypyga helias | reverse complement strand
CTCCTTGCCAAAACCACTCCGAGCAGCACAGCATCACCCAGCACCTGCCTTGCAATCAGCTCCTGCATTGCAACCAACAGGCCAAACAGCAAACGTGGCTTTCTGCAACGGCAAAAAACACAGGATGAGTGAGTGCTCATCCTGCCCATGCTCCGTTGTCATCTTTAGCTTCCTGTGAGAGCAAGACCCCGAGCATGGACCCTGCTGCCAGCAGCCCCGCTGCCCCTGCAGAGGCTGAGCCCTCAGTGCTTCCACTGCTGGTCGAACCATGACACATTCCCAAAGGATTTTCCATATCTATCCAGGACGGTGCTTCGGAGGAAGCACAGCAAAGCAGCTGGTGCTGGTCAGCATCAAAATAAAATTGACTGGTCTGCATCCCTGCCTTGCCTTGACAGAGATAGCCACTGGCTAATCCAGTCGTACGAGCCGCGCATCCAAACCAAGTCTTCCCACCCGGTATGTGTTAAAGATGCCAAAAATGAAATGCAACAACTATAGAAAAGCAACAGACATGACAGAGCTTAACCATGCTCAGAAAAGCATCTGAATTACAAATCTCAAGGAAATGAATCATTCCTAAACAAACCCAGCGGCACTGCTGCCGTCTGCATCGCCGCGCCGGGGGTCTTAATATTAGTGTGCAGCATAGTTGGGTGAAGACAAATCCCGTTATGAGTAGGGGAAGACCAGCGATTGGGAAGTATTTTAGCTACTCCCAACCCAAGTGACAAGCTGAATGAGATAGGAGACAGGTTTTAATTTACTTGAGTGTGTCCTGGTTCATAACAAGGAGAAAACTGACAGTGCCCGTGGGGAGGTTCATGCGTGAAGGTTTCCCTGCCCTGCTGCACAGCATCCTCAGTGCCGAAAACTCAGGTGCTGAGCAGCGATGAGACACAGGCGGACCCTGAAACTCAGGGATCTCATAAAGCAGCACCTTATTTGTGGAATAAAAAGCACACGGAACTCACAGGGGATTTTTTCGGAGCATTTTTGACCGAGTTTTCCCAGCAGCAGGGATAAAAGGGCTCCAGCTGCAAGGCCAGTGGGACCCCACACACATTCCTCTTTTGCACCGAGGATATTCTCATGAGCAAAAAATGGGATTCGGTTTTGCTGGTGACAAAACGCAGGAGCTCTGACGCTTTCCCAGCACAGAGCAGCAACCACACATCCCGTCAGGTGGGATGAATATCGCTTTGACGGAGACACCATTACTCATTTTCCTGTTTGGGAAGCCAAGTTCAGGAGTAAAAGGTCTCGATTGTGTCCTGGACTCAACCACAGCGGAGCCAGGACAGCTTTGGCTGCAGCCAGAGCCAGATGCTGCGGAGATGGGGCTGGGACTGTACCCCCTCCTGAAGCCAGTCCTATATGTGCCCTGACGAAGCCCTATACCACCACCCCGCAAAATGAAGCCAAACCCTCCCACTGCTGGAGAAGCGATCCCCGGACGGGATGAAGCACCTCGGGGCACCCACCCTGAAACATCCCCAAAACGTCCCTGTGGCACCAGTGATGGCTGCAGTCCCAGGCTGTTTCCAAGGAAACCCTCTTGCTGGAGAAGTGCATCGCCCCAGCCCTCCCTGCTTGATGCCCAACTCCCGCCGCTGGCACCGGGAGGGTGCTCACACCACCGTGCACCCACAGCACCGCACCCACTAGGCTCACCCAGACCCAGCAGTGCAGCCTCTGCCATGTAAAGAGCACCCAGGGAAACAGGGAAAGGCAGCAGCACCCTGCCCTGAACTCATCCTCCAGCCACACAACACCCAAAGTCCAGTCAAGCACCCCGTTCAGACTGTGGGTGCAGACCAATAGCAGGGAAGGGTGCAGAAGAGCAGTATCAGCTCTGTAGCAGTCAAGATGACAATTATCCTGCTCACAGCATCCTATAATATCCAGAAAGCCCCTATTTCCCTGCACCCATGGACCACATAACTGCCTTGGCATGAGGATGGCAATGCTGAGCTCTCCTTCCCTGTACAGGCAGCAACTGAGACCAAAGGGCAGAATGAGTTGCATTTAAATTCTACTTGTCTGTTTGCACTTGCAGGTTTGCAGCCTCCCAAGGATCCCTTGTTAAAACATTTAAAATGGAAAAAAGCAAAAATGCCCTGCCTTCCATCAGGCTGCGATGGAGCCTCCATGTGCTCTCACCAAGATATGCATATTTTAAAAGCTTGGCAGGAAGAGGGCTCCAAACTACACAATTGAACAGATTTCATGCAGAACGTTCTCCGTCCACACCAACCACTGCAAGAGACCCCTTTCCTGCGCTACAGCTCCGCCAGGAAAAAGCCCTTGGCAGCCGAGGAGCTCTGGATGACTCCTGCCCTTCTGCTGGGGAAGCTGCTTTTCTGCCCTTTGCCTCCACTTAATGTCCACAAACTGGGGATTAAAAACAAAAGCCAACTTCTTTTGTCAAGTGATGGAGTAGGAACAATTGCCCAGCAAGAAATTTAACCCTCCTGGAGGAAAGAGATACTTCCAGCCCTTGTTTGCATCCACACGTGGGGTGGGATGGGATGGATATTGCTCTGCTCCTCTGGCCACCCCAAGCACCTCGAGGGCATCTATTGTGCTGGAGAACAACAGAACTTTTCTAGAAGAGTTCAGGGCTGAAAACACACAAAAAAAGGGCAAATAGACAGGAGAAAAAGGTTGATGGTGTCAATGTATGAAGCGGAGGGGGCAGGGTTGGGGTTGCTGCGTGTACCCTGCATCTGCCTGTACCAAGGATGTGATTTGAGGTGGCATTGAGGGCTGAAACAGGGGAAGGGAACAGGTCCTAAAATCCAAGCAGAGGGAAAGGGAAAGGGAAAGGGAAAGGGAAAGAAGGTAGGAGGCTGTCCCAGGCTCTATATCACCCAGTGCCCCTATATAAACTGAGTACATAAAGCAGCCGGGAAGGCAGCTGCAGCCTCCCAGTGCTGCATCCCTGGGGCGGGAGCTGCCTGCTCCCATCCTTCGGAGCCAGCAGTGTCACTTGTCTCTCAGATGACAGGTATGAAGGATGGGGGAGGAGGAGGACATTTCCGAGAGCATCCCTGCCACGCTGCTCATGCAGACGACAAGCTGGGGAGTCCACTCCAGGGACTACCACACGCTTCAGGGCCCCTGCCCTTCCCCTGCTCGCTTTCTGCGTGATCTTAAATGTCAGCCAGCAGCTTTGGGTAATGCACTTTCCTCCATTTAATGTAATAAGCTGAGTCTAGGCAAGCCTTGCCTTGGGAAGGCTTTGCAGGAGGGTGCCAGGCAGCAGGCAGGCAGCCCTGCTAATACTAATCTCCTAATGCTGCCTCCTCTAAGCACATTAGAAACAGTCGCGTTCAACATGCTGCGAAGGCTGAGGCTCATCTTTAACTCCCCAGTGACTGTTAAAACAGTTCTAAGTCCTAACAGGAGGCACATTGCAAGAGAGCAAAGCAAGTTAAATAACCAGCTGGCTGCAAAGAGAGCAATCTTTCAGCGCTCGCTCCAATTCCTGGCACAACGCACGCCACAGCCAGTTTAAGAGAAGCCGTCAGACCGTGCAGTAAGGGAAAGCATTTATCTCGCTGAACGGTACCTAATGAGACAGCGCGGAGAGAGGAAGCAGACAGAAATGGGGCAGACCAACGAAAGGATATCCCTCTTTTTCCACTTCCAGTTTTTTGGGTGTATCTTAAAGACAGAGCAGCGGTGCTTTGATAGTTTTCAGCAATACCATTCGGTACTGGAGCAAAACTGCCTTTTATTCCAGTGGCTGAAGGGGTTTCCTTGCCACCTCACCCAAAGAGCATCTTTTTCTCTCAGTAAAATCCATCTGAAATTATCCTGCCCCTGCAGAATAAGGTAGGGAGCAGTCAGGAAAGCAAACCAACAACCTGCAAGGCTTCTGCTTATTTTACAGATGACAGGGAAACCAAAAAATGTACTGTGCTATTTCCAGAATATGTGGTTTCCGTACCCCGCGCAGCTGCCGTGGGGAAAACGCAGACACAAAACTCATCTGCAAACTCTCCTGAGTGGGACTGTTTCCCCTGCTTTTAAACCCAAATCCTCCTTTTAGGAATAGGCGTGGGGAGACACTTTGATGACAATAAGAAGTGAGAGCTTTTAGGCAGAAATGACATTTCATCCTGCTGGCAGTTTGAGGAAAAGAGAGGCTGGGGTGTTCCCAGTTATCCTGGACAAGAGATCCCAGTTATCCCGGACAAGGGATCCCAGATTTGGTACCTCCTGTGATGCTCCAGAGAGAAAGATCCCAATAAAGATCATTTGTAAGACCCTCAGCTGGTGACAATGACAGTAAAGCTGTCACATACCATCTGCTGAGAAGCTGCTCTGATGTTTCTCCTGGCTTTAAGGGTTTTATTAACTGGGGCTAAGGCAGGGCTAAGGGACACTCTTCCAAACTGCCTCGATCCTTTGAAGTCTAGGTAAAACCCCAGCTAAACTCCGATTTTGGTGTGGCCAGCATCTCTCAGGACAAATCCCCCTTTCCACACACTTGGGAAAGATGTGACTCACACAGGTTGGGGTCAAATCTCTCCTTGTCATAGGAGGTATTTAACAGCATCCCTGTGCAGGAAGGAATGTGCTTTTATTTAACCCCAAACCCAGCAAAACAGAGCAGAGCTGGAGCCGAGGTGCTCGAGGCTGAGCAGCCAGGCCCTGCCTTCAGCCATGACTACGGCAGGGGTCAGTCCGAAGCACCAAACTGCTGCAAACCACCCTTTTAGCAAAGAACTGGAGAAATCCAGCTGCAAACGAGCAGCAGGCTTTTCCTCCTATGCGTAGCACCAAAAGGCAAAGTGAAAAGCCAGTACAAGCAGGGGGGATATCCCACTTCACCTAATGCGCAGAAAAATACCCAAGAGCAGCAGGGTAAGCTGAAAAATAAAACTAAGTTGTGGAAAACAGGAGGTTTGTCCCCAAAAAAGCAATGTTACCTTATGCATTAAGCTCTCCCCGTGCAAAGCTCACCTGATCCCATCAGATGTCCTGGGGCCCCCGGCGCACACGCGAAGATGAAGCCAGTGTATTCTCCCTGGCAGGGTTTTTGGTTACTTTTCAATCCTGCTTTTTATAGATCTGTCCCCCTTGTTTCAAAAAGCTGCCGGGGTTTTTCAGCTGAGATTTCCCACCTCCTGCTCAGCGCCTTTTCACACCGGGATTGGGGAAACGGCCGGGTTTCGTGCGGTGCGAGGGGAGCACGAGGCGGTTCTCGACGCAGCGGGCACTCGCGTTTGCAGGAGGACAGACTCCATCCCCAAATTTCACTGCCAAGGTGTGAGCTCCTCCGCGAGGGCGAGGTGGAGTTGTGGGGTGCTTATTGCCTACGGGTGCTTAATTCGGCACAGGGGGAGAGGTGGCCCGGGATGGGGGTGCCAGGATGGGGTCCCATAGCCGGGCAGAGCCGTGGTGTCCTGCGGGATGATGGGGCTGGAACCATCTGGAAAGGTTTTTTTGCAGGAAGAACGAGGACCAAGGGGGATGGGAGAAGGGATGCCATGACAACCTTTGGGGGTTTCCCAGGAAACCAGGGTCGCCATGGCAACTGCATCACTCCAGTCCGAATTAGTGACTTCCGCTGGAAGGCGTGTTCGCCACTCTAATCTTCTTGCGATAAGCAGCTGCTTCTCTCCCAAACGCATTGCAAAACAGAAAGGAGGCAATATCCCTTTGTCTCCAGCTGGGTGGGTTTGAGGCTGCAGAGCCCCGGCGAGGAGCCCGGCACGGATCCTGCATCCCCTGGTCCACGCCGGCATTGCTCCCGGTGCACCTTCGGCTCCCGAAACCATTCCGTTCTGCCTTTCACCTCCCTCCTCCCCGCGCACAGACCCGCTGCACAGCCACAAATTTGACATTGGGTGAAATAATGCCGCAGGGTTACAGGAGAAGGGAATTAAGGATAGAAAACAAGGGGGGTTAGGGTGGGGTTTTGGGGGTTTGGTTTTTTTTTTTTCTATTTAAATCAGCACTGATTGCACTCGGTCTGTGACCAGATTAGAATTCCGTAAATGATCTAACGAGGGAGAAAAGGGAATCTGTGATGTGCCCGTAATGGCACACCACATGTTTCAATATTAAGCGTCATTTAACAATGTGGTAACAGAGACTCTCTGCAAAATTAAATGCTCGTCTCCTCCCAACCCCCTTCCAGTATGCTCTGCAACATGTTTTGCTCGTCTCCCCACCCAATCCGTGGTTCTTAATCCAACAAGTGAGCTTATGTGATGGAAGGGAAAGCGGCTACACGCTGCCTTTAGGGAAGGGGGGGGGAGGAAATCAGGAGCAAAGTGAGATGTCCCCAAACCCAAGAAAACAAAAGCAGCCCTGCAACACGTTGCAGAACAAACACCTGTCTCGCCGGTGAGTGTGTTTTGTCTTCCTCTTCCTTCTCTTTCCCCGGTAGCTGTCCTCTTCTTCAGAGCATTTAAAATCCTTTTTTTTTGGATGTTTAGAAAGGAAGGGTATAAAAAAATAAACATATAAAAACGAGGGCACAGACAGACCGACGATGGTGCATGTTCCACACAACACCGAGTACACAGTCACTTTGCATTAGTATTGTTATTATTATTTTTTTACCGCATCCTCAGATTTTGTTGCTGTTTGTTTGATTTTTTTTTGGTTTGGTTGGTTTTTTTTTTTAAACATCCGTAAAGACCTTTTTGATGTTCACACAGTTGGGATTGTTTGTGGTTGTGCAGTTGCCTGTCTTAAAGGCAGCCTGTTTGAATGCACTGTGGTTGATTCCCCCTTCCTCGATCACCATGTACTCGGACTTGCTGAGGGTGGAATTGCTGCGAGCCTTCCTCATCTCCTCACTGGACGAGAGGTGCTGGCAGCTCCCGACGTGCATGTACTGGGCTTGCTCCTCTCCTTCTGTCTCCCGGTGGTAGAAATAGTTGAAATTGGAGACTATCACAGGCACAGGGAGAGCGATGGTTAGCACCCCCGCGATAGCACAGAGGGACCCCACAATCTTACCCCCAATGGTGATGGGGTGCATGTCCCCGTAGCCCACTGTGGTCATGGTCACCACCGCCCACCAGAAAGCATCGGGAATGCTGCTGAAACCTGAACTGGGGTCGTCGGCTTCTGCGAAGTAGACGGCACTGGAGAAGAGGATGACGCCGATGAAGAGGAAGAAGATGAGCAAGCCCAGCTCCCGCATGCTGGCCTTGAGGGTCTGCCCCAGGATCTGCAGCCCCTTGGAATGCCGGGAGAGCTTGAAGATGCGGAAGACCCTGACCAGCCGGATGACTCTGAGGATGGCCAGGGACATGGCTTGCTGGCCATTGCCTTGCCGCTCGGCCAGCTCGGTGCCCAGCGTGATGAAGTAGGGAATGATGGCCACAATGTCAATGATGTTCATTATGTTCTTGGAGAAGGTGGCCTTGCTGGGGCAGGCGAAGAAGCGGACCAGCAGCTCAAAGGAGAACCAGATGATGCATAAAGTCTCCACCACAAAGAAAGGGTCAGTGAAGGACGACACCATGGAAGTGGCCGAGGATGAGGAATTGGTGAAGACGTCAGGTGGGAGAGGGCCACCACTCGTCCCGAAGGTCCCCCCAGTTCCCTCATAGTCGTGGTCATCCCGGAATTCCGGCAGGGTCTCCAGACAGAAGATGACGATAGAGATAAGGATGACCAGGACAGAGACGATAGCAATGCCTCGTGCCGGCCCAGAGCTCTCGGGGTACTCGAAGAGGAGCCACACTTGGCGCTGAAACTCCTTGTCGGGAAGCGGCCGCTGTTCCTCCCGAATGAAACCCTCGTCCTCCCGAAACTTCTCCATGGCCTCCTCCCCTAGCTGGTAGAAGCGGATCTCTTCAGAGAAGATATCAATGGGGACGTTGACGGGCCGCCGGATGCGCCCGCCTGACTGGTAGTAGTAGAGGATGGCGTCGAAGCTGGGACGGTTACGGTCAAAAAAATACTCATTGCGGAGGGGGTCGAAGTAACGCATCCTCTTACGTGGGTCCCCCAGCAGCGTCTCGGGGAACTGCGCCAGCGTCTTCAGCTGGGTCTCAAACCGCAACCCCGAGATGTTGATCACCACCCGCTCGCAGCACTCGTGCTCCCCACCGCCCGCAGGCTGGCCAGCGGGGACAGCGGCTGGAGTTGGGGGGTGGTCATATCGGTCCCCCCCGAGCAAAGGATGAGGATGCTGTGGTTCTTCCAGCAAAGGGTCTCCGCCGCCGCCGCCTCCCACCACGGTCATGGTGCCTTCCTCCCCTTCTTCACCCTCTTCCTCCTCTTGGCCGGGCACCGGCT
>NW_010245067.1:743-6813 GCF_000690775.1 Eurypyga helias | reverse complement strand
AAACCATTCTATGATTCTCTGATAATAAGTACTGTTGTGAAAGGGAATCTACTTATGCTTATGAGATATCAGTTGGGATTAGGGCATCTAAGCCAAAAAGAACAAGGTAGGATAAACGCAGTTCTTTGTGGCAAACCCATGACTGATTGTCTAAGCTCTAGCTGAGACTCTGTCTGGCAAAAGTTCCTTTATATGAAAGGGGAAGCAGAGTTGGGTCAACACATACATGATGACTTTCATATGGACTCTAAGGGGTTAAAAAATTGATCTGAAGTATGTGGGACTCACTGGAATTTAAGACCTAAAACTGCTTCTCCTCTGCTGCTGCCTCTCCGAAAGGCTGTGCCGTCCTCTGCCATAGGTAATTCCAAACTTTGTGCTTCTCTCCATACCCTGAGTTTTAGTGGAGAGAGGCATAGCAGTTCCGTTGTTTTAATGGAGATGCTTTCCTGGGAGACTTGTGGCTGTTGTTGAGGCAGTAGACTTGAGATGTGTCAGTGGTGAGTTTT
Source organism: Eurypyga helias (assembly GCF_000690775.1). NCBI lineage: Eukaryota > Metazoa > Chordata > Aves > Eurypygiformes > Eurypygidae > Eurypyga > Eurypyga helias. Next base: position 6,304 of record NW_010245067.1, on the reverse strand, counting down.
GTGTCTGATAATTTTTAGAGCAGAGCCTGCTACTGTTGATAAAGCTGGGGGGGGGGGGGGGGGGAGGCAAAGTTCTTGGCTGGAATCCTTCTACAAAATTAGTAATTAGCACCTGACAATTATGTGAATGCAGTGCAGATGAGGAAAAATCTTCCCTCTTATGCAGAATTGTATAATAATTAATTTTAATGCATTGCTGTATTATGGCATATAGCACAATGGATTAGGACTGTCTTTTTTTTTTCTACAGGGGATGAATGCTGCTCTTAGCTCTCTCATTCCACTCGTCATTTTCCTAGTTTTGGTGATACCTCTTCCATGTGCAAAGGTTGCTAGCATCCTCTCCTTACCTTAGCAACTTCCTTGACATGGAATAGATTTCCATGAGGGCAAAACTTTGCAAGAATGGATAGCAATCCACTCAGCAAATTGCTACTGCTAGGCAAGTTTGAAACTTTGAACCATCCTCTTCTGTATCCCTCTAGGAGAGCTAAGAGTCGAATCTGTCTAATCGTACAGATATTGTTTATTTGTGGTGTTGGCCTAAGAGTAAGCAGGTCAATGAGATTGCTGATGGATTTAGAGGAACTGCTGGTGAAAATGTTCTAGTGCTCAACAGCATTACTAAAAGAGTATCTAATGTTGAGTTGTGTTTATAAAAGATGCAAGTATCTGCTCTGTCTAAGTCTAGAAATGCATAGCTGAAGAACTGAATACTTCTGTAGGCCTTCCTTACACAGTGAAACCCTACTGCAATATTTCTGCCTTAGTTGGACAGACATATAGGAACTTATGTTCAGAAATACATACAAATTCTCCATGTAGAAAAGTACATAAACCTGACCCACCAGCTGATGTATTGATAGCAATTTGTCAGAAAAGGGATGTGATCGTGACATACTAGATCATATATTATCAAATAAACGGGAAATAATGCAAGTTAACTTGCCCTATAGATTGGTGTTTAGTATTATCCTATTTCTGTCCAAAAAAAAAGCTGTTGACACGCATGCTCCAAGATATTCATAGTCTATGATATGGAAGTCTTGGCATGGTTTTTTATGGCCAGGGGAAAAAAAATCAAATTAGGAAAATACAGTTTTATTCAATTTTACACAATGGAAAAAAATTAATGTACTTAAATAAAACAAAGAAAGTAAAATAAATTTCAGTGTTTGCAATTCTCTGAAAATGAGGAATTTGTAGATGCTGTATCTTTAGGCTGTATTTCTCCCATAGTATTTACTTTCCTTATTCATTTGTTTCAGAGTGCTAGTCTGTCTTGCATCTGGTGGGTTGGAACAGAAGAAATTCTTAACTAGCAGTTCCATCCTGGGGCCTGATTTAGCTATAATGAACAGGTAGCACTTGTCTGTACTTGCCCTGTGCTATGCCTTAATTGATAAGGCACCTGCCACTTAGGGCAATTAAAAAGGGCAGTGGAGGAATAGCATTGTTCCATATTTTTACCTGTGTGATTTGTGAAATGAGATGTATTTGGTTAGTAAGAAATTCAATTCTGGATTGATTTTTTCTGTTTTTTTACTCTTGTGCATAAACTGATCCATTAGATTTAAAAAAAAAACAAAACCTTCAGTGTTTCATTATAAACTATAGCAAAGTCTGAAAGTATCTTTCCTGAGATGGTATTGAAACACTCAATGGTTTGTGTTTCTCATTAGCACAAGAAAAACTTATTCCACAGAGAGAGATCATAATTTTCGATGTTGCTGCTCTTGCCCACTCTTGTGGTCATTCACCAGCCTGTCCTTCACAAGAAGGACAGTACCAAGGAGCAGACTTGGGTTTGGTCTTTTCTTTCTCTTTTTTCATGTGAGTGGAGGACAAACAGCATGTTGAAAGTAGTGTACATCAGCTTGCAGAATCAAGATATCCATATGTAATTTTTAGTCAGAGAGTGAAGAATTGGCAGTGCTGTCTGTACCCTATCCCTACACCTTCTCTACATTCTCTGGGAAGCAATTCTGGATTTTATTAGACTTCATTGTTAGGCATTTTTCTCCCTGAAAGCTGTATCTTTTCATATTTCTCTGTAAAGAAACAAGAATAAAATCATCTTCCCTTTCATCCTTGGTTAAGAGTAGTAACCTCCTGGGTGACTGGCATTTCCAGGCTGTTTTGTGTGATCTAGAAAAGAATCAGAAAATGTAAACTTGGTTACAAGGTGGGATTTTTATCTTTGGTAAAAGAGTCAGTCAGCTATAAATTTTTATGACCCTCTTTTCCCATACTTGTTGAACTCTTACATTCTCAATCCCACTTTGTAAAGAGGGGTTTTTTTAATAGCAAATAATAACATATAAGCACTGTAATAAATAAAGCAACAGGAGCCTCCTTATTCATCATTAGCTTTTGTATCCAACAGATTACTGGACACACACACAAGCAACAAACTCTGGAGTATGGTATTTTAGATGCTTTTAGTATCGAAAGCCAGCTACTTTGAAATTAAAAAAAAAAAGGTATTCATCAAACAGTGAAAATCCTTTCAAACAAGCCCTTAGAGGCTGATAATAATCCTCTTGAGAAAGTTGCAGCCTAAGTTTTACCTCAGGTGAGTGTTCAAAACAGTTTACGTCATTTTTCTGCTTTTAAAATCATTTCTACTCCACATCCTGTAAGTAGAAACCACAGTGTATCAAGATGTGGTGATAGCAATATTATTTGAGTGATTACGTTGAAGCACAATTACTTAAAATATTTTCATGTTGCTAAATAAATTTGAAAGCATTATTATCAAAGCTAAGAATTACACCCAGGCCATTTTGTACAGATCATCCTGGATAGTGAAAAACTTCTCATTTTGTGCATTTTAGCAGTAATACATTTATCTTTTGGTACTTAGTGTTGTAAAGACTTAAAATTGCAAATATGCTAACCATTTAGTTACTTGAAATCTGCTTCCAGCATGGTTTTATAATCACAGAATCCTGTTGCTACAAGACATTTATTTGCTTCAAATTCTGTGAAAGTGGAACTAAACTTGCTTGTTGAAAGGTTGAGCAGAATCTCCTTTGACTTAAGCAGAGTCTTGTGCTCTCACTTCAAAGATCAGAAAGCGGAGGCTGACGTGGCCACTGTGTTACTAACACTTCATTATTTTTAGAAACTCTATCAGAGTGTGCTTGCCAGCATGCTGAATTATTATAAACACAAGTGAGCTATACTTGCTGGGGAATGATAACAGTGTGTTTGGTGATGCAGCTTGCAGCTATGCAGCGCTGTGTTTGCTCACATTCAGATTTTCAGAATTCCATACTCCATAATACAGGTTTCTAGGCCCAGATGCAGGAAGGTTTTTTGTAATACTTGATGGTTTAAGGTATAGGATTGCAAGAGATACTCCACAAGACTCATGAATCAAGCGACAGTGTAACTCTGAAAGATTTTAATTATTTATATAGTTTACAGTATTTGTGACATTATCAGCTTTCCCCGTTCATTCCCAGACTCACAAAATGTCCTTTTGGATGTCGGGAGCGCTTTGTGCTGCCATTTGACTCACTCTTGGCTGTGCTGCGCAGTGAGTCAGAGCAACAGGCTTCTGTTCCTGCAGCTTGAGAGGAAACCTGCCACACATAACTGAGAGACTGGCAAAGAGGGGTAGGGTTTGCTCCCTGCAGAGAACTGATCGTAAGCACTGTAAACTGAAGATAGCAAAGGTGTCTGTGCCTGGCCTTCTGGGAGGTCCAAGTCACTTGTGTGTCATGCGCATGAGTTGAAGATTCAGACAGCAATACAAGATTTTTGGCTGTTTTGAAGGTGTGTGGCTAAATCTTGACCAATCTGAAGCTGTTAGAGCTTCTGATGTTGACTAGACAATGACTGAAGCTGCACCATGAGCTTCCTTTTACTACCCTGTCCTCACATTTAGCTGTAGCACTTCCAAAGGCTTCAGTTTAATAGCTCTGCTAAGGTAAACACAGGCTGCTCAGAGTGGCTACTCAGAGTTGCTACTCAGAGTTCATTTTCACCATAGCTATGGGCTATACTTAAATGTTACTCTACATGTAAGCACGTATCTGCTGGAGTGTGGGACAAAAACCCAAACCATAATTGCAGTGCAGCAATTCCAGCCCAAGTTCTGTTCAAGGCACAGCAGCCATCAAATAATCCTTTGAAACAGGGCAAGGGAAGGCAGAGATGGAAGATGGAGAATTTGGGGCAGACACAAGCTTTGCTGAATCAATACACCTTCAAAGCACAGTATTAGCTCCTTTGTCAGTATTACCAAGCTTACAGTCAGCACACCTACACTGCAGAACTCGTGCTCAGCAACAAGTCTGTAGTTCTCCATTTACTATATATTTCAACCTGTTCTCGACTGACAGATGAGCACGCAGGAATGTCTAACATCTTCAGAAAAGATAGCAGGTCCTCTCGTCCTCACCAGTGTGTCTGTCAGCTTCTGCGATTATCAATATTTCTGAGACATTGGAAGAATTTTAACTTCTCATATATTTTAAAGTAAACAATTATTTTGGTTTGTTCATGTATTGGCAACATACTGCAGATTGCTTTGTTTCCTGCTCTAGATAAAGTGTAAGCATTCGGCTCTGGGGGAATAACCCCAAAACCCAAACCCACTCTGAACTGTAAATTGAGCTTTCCCAGAACATACTTCTCTGGGAAAGATGCAGTAAATGAGGGCTGTCGACTGAAGGGGTGTGCTGCAGAGGGTTGTGCATCTAACAAGACAGTCTGTACTCTTCATCACAGGTTGGTTCTGTTTGCATAGCAACCATCAGAGAGGAAGAACTGTTTGGCAGGAGACAGGCAAATCTGTCTGCGTTTTCCCAGTGTCACTTGGGCTGACACACTTTTGAAAAGGCAGGCTTTGCTGTTTCTTTGGTGGTGAGATATTAGCGTACTTAAAAATTGCTTGGTTCATTGCTTTGCATTCAGAAATGTGTTGAAGATGTTCTCCTGATGCCAGGATGAATGGTATTATGGTAGATAGACATTTTATTTTAAGAGTGATCTTCTGATTCTGAATTTTAGAAAGCAAATTTGATGCCAAGCCTGTGATTAGTTTGGTATCTTAACATACATCCACTGAATAGCCACTCGTTTCTGACGCTGCCCTTTTGGGTCTCCAGTCAGTTGTGTGTGGTCACACATACAACACTAAAAAAGGACAAGTAAAATGAAGAATATTAGGAATTATAATGGGAGTTTAAAACCTAATTAATTATAAGTTTGGATATAATTCAGGGCCTAATTAGGCTTTTGTGAGTCAATTCTGGGCATACAAATTTATTAATTAAATAAATTACATTTCCGTTTTTAAAGTTACCATTTCTTTGTAGCGAGGCTGTATACCAGCAACTTCCGAAAGTTTTTAGTAATACATGAAGTATGAAATGCAAAAAAGCAGCTACAGTTTGGTGCCTAAAGCCAAAATCAAATGGTTTTTAAGAAATCGATTAATTTTTGGTGTCATTCTTTGAGATAATTTTGATTATTATGTGGGGTTTAGAATGAATCATAGAATCGTAAAATGGTTTGGGTTGGAAGGGGCATTAAAGATACTATAGATC
>NW_010245067.1:0-539 GCF_000690775.1 Eurypyga helias | reverse complement strand
CATTCCCCCTGTCCCTGTCACTACAGGCCCTTGTAAAAAGTCCCCCTTCAGCTTCCTTGTAGCCCCTTCAGGTACTGGAAAGCTGCAATGAGTTCTCCCCTGAGCCTTCTCTTCTCCAGGCTTGAACAAGCCCAACTCTCGAAGCCTTTCATCATAGGAGAGGTGCTCCAGCCCTCAATACAGTTTAATTTACTGTATTAAAATGCCTGGTCTTAACTCAGCAAGTGAAGTTTCAATTTTTGTTCTTAGCAAATGCGGGTAACAATACACTAGCTATGTACAGGAAAACCTTACAGAAACCATTGAGACGTGGGAAACTGCTCTTAATAGATTTGGCTTTGTCCAACGGCACCATTTTGTAATATCTTTTTGGCCTTGCAACATCCACCCTAGTACAAACTTAAGATGTTTGTGAAACTGAAAGCAAACCTTACCTGCTTTATATTTAATGAGAGAGCTAAATATAAATCTGTGTCTGCCTGTTGCCATTTCCACAGTAAAACTGGTGGTGGGTTTATCTTAGGGAATTAGCATTGCAT
>NW_010245066.1:0-1278 GCF_000690775.1 Eurypyga helias | reverse complement strand
TGCTCCCCATCGTGCCCCACGCCTCCCCGCCGCTCCCACACAGCCAGACCGCCCCACAGCCCCCACCCCGGCTCCTCTCACCTTCATGAAGTTGATGTCCTCGGTTTTGTCGAACATGACCTGGACAGAGCTGAGGAGCTTCTTGGCCTCCTGCATGCGCTCGTTCAGGTGGAGGACCTGCGCCGCGTTCTCATTGCAGAACTTGGCCTGGGCCTTGTCCAGGATCTCCATGGTCTTCCGCAAGTCCTCATCCAAGATCTGGTGCATCTTCTCGTACTGCAGGCGCACCTCGTCCTTCAGCTGGCTCACCTTCTCCTGGGGAGAGGGGCAGGTCAGTCCCCCTGCACCCTCCAACCCGCGCGGCCCCGGCACAGCCGGGTCCCTCCCCAGCAGGGGTAGGTGCACCACAGCTCTGCTCTCCTGCAATGCCCACGCCGACCAAACCCTGTGGACATGTGGGACGCCAACACGCCAAAGACACAACATGGTCACTGTGGTGGTTTGGTTAATCCAGCAGGATCCCCTGGACCTACCTCCCGGGGTCTGAGTGGGTTTCATCTCCAGAGATCTCACGCCAGGAACAACCTGCTGCACCACCAAGGCATGTGCGCTCCCTTGAAAAACCCTGCCCATCCCTATCCTCATCCCCATTCCCATCTGCATCCTTGTCCTCATCCCTGTCCTCATCCCAACCTCAGGCTGGGGTCACGTTGTGCTCCAGGGCCCTCCCCTCCCAGCTCTGCCAGGCTGAGGGGCTTTGAGGACCACAACCTGATCAACAGGACAAGGGGTAACAGGTTTAAATTGAAAGAGGGGAGGTTTAGATTAGATATCAGGAAGAAGTTCTTCACAGAGAGGGTGGTGAGGCACTGGGACAGGTTGCCCAGAGAAGCTGTGGATGCCCCATCCCTGGCTGTCTTCAAGGCCAGGCTGGATGAGGCTTGGAGCAACCTGGTCTAGTGGAAGGTGTCCCTGCCCATGGCAGGGGGGTTGGAACTAGATGGTCTGTAAGGTCCCTTCCAACCCAAACCACTCTGTGGTTCTATGATTCTATGATTCTAGTTTTACCTATGTCCCAGAAAAACGCTCACATCTCTTCCACCTCCTGGGTATTGTAGCAGTTTATTCAGGGATCCCCCATCTCCAGGCCCCAGGAAAGCCTGTGCTCACCTGAGGCACGGGAGGCCATCTGATATTTAAGGACAGCCTTGTTCCTTGCCTCCAAACCCATCCCAGGGCCCAGGAGGCTGTAGGCCAGCCCCAAACACTTTTCGTCTC
>NW_010245065.1:13906-25883 GCF_000690775.1 Eurypyga helias | reverse complement strand
ATGATTCTATGATTCTATGAAAACGCGTTGGTTGACTTCATTCAGAACCTAAAACAGACCCTCGCTCTCTCTGTGCTGGTGCTTCTGCAATTTCTCTGGGTTGGCTGATTTGTTGCACAGTTACACACTCAAGTTCAAGTCCTCAGATGATTCCAAATGCAGGGGCTTGTGTTTGATATTTTCGATATATCAAAGGTGCCATAAATGATACAAAAACCACCACAGTGGTAATTGTGTTTAATGGGAGAGAAGGTATGAGCGTACGGTTTTATTTTTGCACTGTGTGCACTGCAGGGTCCTTCGTCAGCCACCAGAACCCCAACACAGAGGGGACGTGCCACACAGGCTTTGATGGTCTTCCAGCAAGCAAGCAGGTCATTCTCCATCCAACAGACATTGGAGCTGGCATCTCATACGAGCCTGGTGCCATAACAGGTTCTGACTACTAGCATGCTACCAATTAACCCCATTATTTATTATGTGAAACAAACAAAAGCCAGGAGTGTAAACTGAGAGAGTGGGGTAAGGAGGAGATGTGAGTGGAAGCAAATGCTCTTCAAAAAGCTCTTAGATGTTGCTAGATTTATTAACTTATTTCCTAAGTTTTCCTGCCAAAATAATATTTGGCAAAAGAGGATTGTTCTTTAAAAAAGGTTACCGACTGAGCACAACATGGCAGTATCAGTCCTGAAAAGACTTTTGAAGAGCAGCCCACTACTTTTTCAGTTGTGTTGCCATGGCTTTCTTGTTTATTTTCTGCCGCCAGGCTGGATTTGATCTGTTTGCTTTGGGTCACTCAGCTTATGACATAATAATTAATATTGTTTGCTAGCAAAACACATTATCAGGAGGAAGCATGATCAAAAGGCTGGTACAAAATTAGGAGCCTGGAGAACAGCATCTTCTGCCTTGCAGAGACAATAATAAAGCCTGATCACATCACCTCTTTTTTACCACTGATTCCTCATCTGATTTGCCTGCTTAACTTTTCACAGGAGACATCTCAGAGACAGTGAACAACACCTACAATAGGCCCCAGCTTCAGCTGGAGGTTCTTTTACCAATGTTACTTCTCTTAATACAATCCTGACATCATCCTTGTCCCAGTTTTAAAGGCGGAGAGTAGAGTCATAGCCCAGATGTCATGCAAAGGCAAGAATAAAAGTCCTGAAGTATAGGGAATAATAAATTAAATTATATGTCTGCTTGGCCCAGAAGCAGCTAATTAAGACAAGGCTGTGCAGACTATTTAGCAAATTCAGGTATGGGGGAAATAAATCAAATGGAAGAAGATGATTAAGGTTGAAGTAGCTCACCAATCTGGAGTACTAAAGGAAATAGGAAAGCCATTGTAGGCTCAAAATAATAATAATAAAAAAAAAAAAAAGAAGAAAACCCCATAGAATTGCTGGAATTCAAAGTGCAGCAACAGAAGCCTTAAATACCTCTAGAAACCACTAAAATTTTTCAGTATGGTCTAGGAAGGAGAATATTTCCTTCACAAGTGGAACAAAGATTAATTTCCTGGAGGAAAGAGACCATATAACATGCAAGGAGAGTTAGAGTGGCTTCAAGGAAGAGAATTCATGCATTTCTGCTTGCGATAACGAAGTGAGCAGAATGTTGAGTAGCAGCTAATACTTTTCATAACGTTATAACATTTTTGGAATTTCATGATGTCTTGGGAATAGTTTTCAAGCAACATGTTATTTGTACTATCATTAGATTTTTTCAAAGTATTATTAAAATTACAAAACAATATTTTGTAAGGCGTTCGATATTTATATGAAAAAAAGAGTGAGAGAGACGGAAAGGAAGGACAGATTTGTGCCAAGTACTGCAAACATAGAGGACTCTGTAGATTCTACTTATCCTTGTTCCAATTCCAAATTTCCCAAATTATTTTGATATGGACACTGAATGGTGGCTGACTTCTAAAGCCACATTTAAAAAAAAAACCACAAACCAAAACAACAAAGTCTTACAAAAATGAAATAGCAGAGCCAGATAAACCCGAAGTCAACTGAAAAAGTAGTGGGTGTTCCAAAAACTTCACCTGTCCAGCCTGGTGGTTGAAGTTTTCCTCCCTCCAAGCTCCTTGTCCAGCTCACATGTGGGCTATGGTCAACGGGAGCCCCACAGGTGGTAGTGTACCGTGATCATCTGGGATTTCGTGATGCATTTTTATGCCTGAAATGCTGGATATTTCAGCCTTATATGCCATCATCATATTCTGGCTTTGTGGAAAATACTTAGTAGGGCACATTTAATACCTACAATGTGTTTGCTTAGTTTCTTCAATCTTTCTTTCCTATCTTCTTTTGGACATATTTAGCCTTTCCTTTACTGTCCTCTGAAAAATATAATTTATATAATAGAAGTTGGTAGATTTTTGACTGATATCTGCAATCTAAATCTGGTCTTTCACACCATGGAGAGTGTTTGGTACATTTGGAACCAGCGAAGGCCAGCAGGTTCCAAAAGGTGTCATGGGCAGGGACTAACAGTAGTAGGGGTTTCCTGCCAGATGGAGCAGGGAGAAGGCGGGAAATGAGGAGTAGTGATCCCTAGCAATGATCCTTCTATTTCCTTTCCACAGCTGGTGCTACTACTGCAGAGGGAGGAAATGTGAGACAGGGAGCTGGCTTGGGCACCTGGGGGGACAGACAGCTGGCCTGCCCTTCCTCCCCACATTTCCAGGATAAGAACGGTCTTAGTGCATTTACACTGTGACCTTTTGCTGGCTCTGCTCAGTGCTGCTTGGCTTCCCTTTTAAACCTCTGTAGGGTCAGGTGTGGGGAGCCAGTGGGGCAACCAAGGGACTGATCTCCCTCATCCACATCTCACCAGACATCCGTTTACCTCAGCATCTGAGGCCATCCAGGTTTGCCTGTCAATCCTGCAGCTGCAGAATTATACCTTCTGGGTATAATACAATGAGATATCACTCCCCTTGTTGACAACATCTGGGGCTACAGTAAAATCTGTTAATTGTCCTAGAGGCACATATGGCCAAGGCGACTCAGTTGCTTCCCGCGTGGAGACTGCTGCCTAGTCTAAGGTCACTGCAGCTCTCAGAACACCTCCTCTGCCCACTTAATCTAATTTTTCCTCTCTTTTTGGAAAGAAGTTCCTTTGTTGTGGCACTTCGGCTTCACATGGAAACATCACTTCAGTAATGAATGAGCCCCGAGATAAAAATCATGGAGAGTTTTTATTTTCCTGCTGTTAATTGTAGCAGATATGTAAATGTCAGCTCAGAAGAACATTTAGCATTTTTCAATGCGCCAGTGGATGTTGTAGAGGAGTTCTTCAGAAAGGAAAAGCTAGCGAATAGGAGCCTAGTAACAGTAACTTTCTGTTACGGTTTTCCCTAATGGGAAGCTGTAGCAAAGGGTTTTTCTAACCAGTACATATGTCTCTCTCTGTATATCTATTTATCTATATTTATCTGCTTTAGAGCTTAACCCCAGCTGAAGGGTGCTGCCAGCAGGATGCTGTGTTCTTAGCGGGAAGCTAAGGTTGTGGCAATGAGTATGATGCAAAAAGAAGTTGCAAATCAGAAACGAACCTGTGTGATATTCAAAAATACATACACCACTGGACTGAATAAAGACATTTTTTTTTATTTTAAAAACATTCTTTCTTAAAATTGATGTTTTAACAAACAGAAAGTCGAACACATTGCTTTTGCTGTCCAGAATTCGGGTTAGGTAAAAAGCACCAGGGAGTTTTCACTGACAGCCTTCTTGGAAAGTTTTATGCTGTTTGAATATTGTGGTAGCTATTCCAAGTTTCCTCACAGACCTAATGGTATATAAACAACAAGCCAGTATGTAGAGGAAGACACTCGAGGTAGCGGGAAGTTTGTGTAGTGTTTTCTTCAGAAAGTAAGTATTTCTGCAAACAAAGGGACTAAAATAAACATGCAACTTCCAGGCGGTTGAGATTGCTTTGTAGAGCCTAAAAAAGCTTGCTTGAGGGAAGTACCTTCTGTTACAGACAAAAGAGTTAATTCACCAAAGCCTTGGAAAGAACTCTGTTCCCCAAAGAAAAGATCTAATGACCCCTATAAAGAGAGCCATATTGTGATGCTGTAACCTGATTAGAGGCAAAGAGGGTCTTTGTGTCTTTTAGTCTTTGCACTAACAGGAAAACAAGGTGTTCTGCAATAAATAGGAAACCTTTTTCTAAAGCTTTATGGTCTTCTGTGCTATTCTACAAAATAGTCTGTATGTTACCTCAAAAAGCCACAGTTAAAGCGAAGTGATTCTTCTCTTTTCAAATGTCAAGCTGGCTGGAAGAGCAGGGTTAGAAATGAGAAAGCCAAGAAGCTGCTCCTTTGAAGCAAGTGAATATGACACTCTTATTTAAAGCAATTTCTGTATGTTTGGGGCACAAGGAGATGGGAAGGTATCTTGCAGGAGGGTGAGTGCCTTCAGGTCAGCCTGCAAATGGCCCTTGCGAAGTTAGGGATGGCTGCTCTGAGTGACTGAGGAGATTGGCCCCCTTACTTCAGGGAGGAGATGACTAAAAGAAAACATGCAGCTGAGCAGAATAAAGAAGGAAATAAAGGAGGTAAGCCAGTCTAGCCAGTTCTTATAAATGCAAAAATAATGGCAAGGGGCATTCAGTGGATGCGGGTCTCACATTTGCCATATTTTAAAGGAGAAACACGTTCATACAGTGACTGGTAGAACTCAACGCAAGACATTCTGAGAAGTTTAGCATCATCTAAAAAAACCCCCACATTTACTTTTATTGAAAGAAAGATCAGAACTTTTTTAAAGAGACAACCCCCTTCCACAAAAATAACAGGTGTGGAGAGGAGCGGTTGCATGTCAGAGTGTAAACCCAGAGAAAAAATTGTCCTTTGTGAGGGCTGTTCAAGCAAATGGCTGTGTGATGCAAGATTTTTAACTCCCTTCTCTAATGCAGTTCATACCATCCACTTTTACAGAAAATTAGAGTTGATGGACCATTGTGTTTAGTCCCTGAGACTCCTGGGAGCCAATTTGTGTTACACTACGCAAGCTTTTTTACAATTATGGACAGCAGTAATGCCATACCTGGTAGCTGCCTGTTGTTTAAATGAAGGGAGATCTGTTAAAGATCTGGTTTGATTTTACGAAGAGGTGATATATTTGCCTGAAAGAAAAATATGCCTTCTTCCTTTTTCAATTGTTTTTAGGATGAAAAGGGAAAATAGGAAGCTATAGGTAAAGAGCTGAAAACCCAGGAGAGTGCTAGGCTAAGCCATGATTTGCAGGGGCTTATGCAGCAGCAGCCCAAAGTCTCCTGGTCAGTGGCTTTCTTATATGAGCCTTTGGACACCACCTCTGGACTGAGCAAGTGACTTGGAAGCATGGGGACAGAAAGAGCAGGAGTCAGGAAAAGATTTAGGAAGAACCTCTCTGCTCTTCCTTTGTAGGTGGCTTAAGAGTGAGAACACTCAGGTCAGAGAGCCCTGGGACAAGAAAGGCTGAAATACAATTCCTCCTGAGGGATTGTCATTAGGTCACTTTGGATTTGGCAGAAAAAGAATGTCCTTTAGGTCAATCAGACTTTTCCTTAGTGCATTTCTGCCTTGTTCATCAATCACTAAGTCCCCTTTCCAGTGAAGTTCTTCCTCTCTAGCAGTGAAGTGGTCATTCAGAGGATGGGCTTGTCTGGTGGGCAGGGGTGAATATATGTCTATTGCTACGATGATCCATCCCTGCCTCTATTTGCAGATATGGATATTTTTCCACAGATTAAACATCAAAGCTAGTGATCCACCTATTTCCAGCTGGTGAGGGAGGACTAAAAAGAATAATGTTTGGGAGAGGGGTAGGTTTTGTTGTTTTCTGAATTACTGACTATAGTACCTGCACAATGCCTGAAGGTGTGAAAAGTGGCTCACTGAGACTCCTCCATAAATATTTGTCATCCTATGCAACAGACCTCACGTCCTCCTTTGTTTTTAGAGAGCGGTCTGAGAAGCTGAATTTAGTGTGTTCTTTTCCCATGAGAATCGAAGGGTATAGGAGAAAAAAAAATACATGCAGTGCATCATCCTCAGCCTTGACTTGCAGTCAAAACTTTATTTCCCCTGGAATTAAACAAGGAGACCAGTCTGGACCAATGCAGGACGAACACACAATCTTTGCAATTCACCTTCTGAAGGTGATAACCCTTGCATGTTCTCTAGGGTAGCATCAACAGGATACATCGGGCCCCAAAGGGATATACATTGCCACTAACAAACTTGGTATCTAGGTAGGGCTAAATCAAGATAGCTAGTTTAAAGCATTTCCCTCACTTTGCTGTTCCTGATACTATTGCAGTATAGACAGATAGATGCTAAGCTTCTAGGTATGACTATAAACACAAATATTAGAGATGTATTATTTACTTGCACTGAACGAGATTTTCTATGTATGCAGGCATGTTCCCAGAGGTGATAAAAAAAGAAAGCCCTCAAACTTGTTCCAACCTCACTCAGTCCATCAAAAGAATGATAGGGTGAAGAAGATAGCAAGAAGTAGGGGGATTTGTGGTAATATCAGAAGGTAATAAGCTTGAAGAAAAAAAGGGCGTTCAACAGTACTTCTAGTAAAATGGGTGTTGATTGTTTCATGAGTGTTTTCCACAGATAATGAACAGAGAAATTTTGACAAAAATTTAATTACAAAAAATAGGACTGCACTCTAATGGGTAATTACTACCCATGTAAACTGACAAATGGCAAAGCCTCCCAGTTTCAATATTAATAAGATGCATCCAAGAGATTGAATTAAGATGCCAGTCTAGAGAATGAAACACATGCAAATATTTTAACTCTTCGAGAGGCCCTCTCAGCACCCAGGCTTAGCTGGGTAATTTTGCTCTTGTGCCTAATCTGCCCACGCATCCCCACGTCAACAGGCAGCTCATTAATCAAATCTCCCCATTTGTTTTCTTCTCATTTGATATCGTAACAGGGCATATCTCTCAGCAAAATAATCTGAGTAAATAAAAATATACCCTGGGCTGGTATATATCTACCCTTGGAATGAGCTTCTGGCAAGCACATGAGATGAAAAACAAACCCAAAAGGAGGGGAGGGCATGGATGAGCGTGACACATCCTCCTCCTTCTGTGGAACTGCCTTCACTAGGAAATGGGGAGGGAGTTGCAAAATGCTCATTAAAAACACACATTTATTCCAGAGCTAAGGTAAGGAGCCATTACCTCCCTGAAATACATCATTAGGGGTGTGAATGTAAAACCAATAAAGCAATTATTCTCAAGGAAAGATGTTTACTATTTTAGGCTCTGAATCTCTTCTCAGCAGTCAAAGGTGTAAGAACAGCTGCCCTTGCTGTTGTGTTGCCTTAAGATATTATCCATGATAAAATCATAAATATATGAAATACAGCAAAAAGCACAAATTGCTCCCAGTACCATAGGGATCACCTCCTTGTCTCTGTTTCTTATGCTTGCCAGGCACAAGTAACAAATATATGTTGTTCTGCACAGAGAGACTGAGAAGACGAGGTGAAGCACAAGACCTAAAACTACCCATATTAATTCATTAGGCCTCAGTCACACCAGTGCCTCAGCCATATGTGCCCTTCAAGAAGTAAAAATCCCTCCCAGCTAGTCTATTGAAGGTCACTGCCACATCCTTAACCAGCAGAAACTTCCCACTGATATATCAGCTACTTGATCACCTCTGGAAACTCTCAAAGGGCAGTCAGCAAAAAGGGCAGCTCCTATCAGGCATCTGTGACATGCAGCAGCAGCAATCCTAATCTAACGTTCACAACCGCATTTTGGATTAAGGTGTGAGAAACAGCAGCTTCCCCGCTGCTCAGGCAATGCAGGAATTACTCATGATCCTTAAAGCTCCACAAGTGAGCACTGCAGTTTTTCTCAGTGGTAGAAACCAACAATTTTCCCTCCCGTTTTGGGATTCTTGTGCCCAGTATAGCTTTTAGAATGAGGGAGATTTTCTCTGAGCAGAATTAACTGCTTTAAATCCTACCTTTGCTCTGGCTTGCAAAAGTTTGGTTTTGTTTCATAGAGGGGAAATGATGGGGAATGAATGGAAAAAAACGAAAAAGACTGCACTGACAAGTTCTGGGTAATTAAACTGGCACGGTTGAAAACTGGGGAACAAGGCAGATGAGGGCTAATTCTAACTCTAAGCCATTACCAAAACCTTTTTTTTCCCAGTGGCAGGCAGTCAATGATGTAAGTGGAATTTCCTACAGCCTAAGAAATGGGATAATGGAGGTTGACATATGAATATCTGGAATTGCCTTAACAGTGATGAAGAATTTTCTTGGGTTTAGCCATGGGTTTATAAGTAGGATTCTTTTCCTTTTTTTGCTATTTTTCTTTCATTATGAATATAGTTATTATGTTATCCTGGAAGTAATAAAACCTTTTATATCACATTTTTATCTACATTAACCATTAATATTGCCATTTGATCTGGTTGGAACTCAAAATACCATGTTCATTATGCAAAGGCTTCTGTGAACTAAAATACTGAAGTGGCAAGAAGGTGCCATAACATTTTTAGTTAAGTAAAACACATTTTATGTCTACTTTAGTGTCCACCCATGACCTGTTCATCTGCTAACGTAGAAGATGGACAGACTTGAATTTTTACCTTGTATTTCCTTGTGTTGTAAGAGAAATAAGGACAGTAAGGAGAAGGGTAAGTACACTGGTCAAAGGTAGGACTTCAACTCCCCTCCAGCAAGCACACCAGAAAGTGTCAGCGTAACACAGCACAGCTTAGCTTCAGAGTCAATGCAGTTTACTGAGGAAATTAGATGAGGATTTGGCCTCTGCTCCTGTATTAAAATGTTATTTGCACTTTGAGGTTCTGGCAAAGCCAGAGCTGATGCCAGATACGCGTCTCAAAATACCATCTCAGTTTTGCGTGGCGACTGAGGGTATTAAACTGTATGATATTCAAATGTGTATCACAGACCAAATGCTTTGAGCACATGTTTTAATACTATCAGACATCTTTCCTTGGGAATGGCTATGACATATGGAGACAAATTCATTTTTGGAAGAAGTAAAAGTTCCAGAAAGAAAATGTGTTAAAACCAGAAGGAGGGTGGGCTTTTTTTTTTTTTTTTTTGTACACTGCAATTTAAAACCTCTTCTCCAGCCACATCAAACAAAGGAAGTTGCGAACTTAATTGCCATGGCTCCATTTTACATCAGCTGCATTTATATGTAACAGTTGTGGTTGCTGCCTCCTGATTGATTCATCTTTGCTCAAGCACTACTTTTTTTTTTTTTTTTTTTAAAACCTTGCAGCTACTTCTGCAAATGCTCCTCATCCTGACTTGTCTTGCTTTGTGTTTGTAGCCCATAACCCCGTGAAACCCTGATGCTGGGTGAAGTCTCTGCAATGTGGAGCAAAGAAATCCCCCATTCCACAGCAGTTTTACTCCGTAAGGTTTTCTTCACTGGAGCTTTCTGGACTTGCAGCCCAGAGGAACTGATGACTTCCAAAGGCTGGAAAAGAATTGGTCATTTCTAATTGGAGGGAGAGAAAGCAATTTCAAAAACATCCCCTGACCTTCAAGTGCCAAGAAGAAAGATGCATTTTGAGCAAGACATTGGCTACTCTACAACCATCTGGTATATGGTACAGCTGATCTTCATCACAGAGAGGTGCTGATGTAGGAGAGGGAATATACAGGACAATGTGTTGTCCAACAGGAAATATTCTATCAAAATCAGCGTGCATGTGGGGGAGAGAGGGAATACTGAAAACATGACCCTGTTGGATTTTATGTAACAGTGGGAAATAAGTGTGAAATCAGTGTTTACCTGAATATGCCATTTAGTATTTTCCAGCAGTACAGCTGTTCTTTCAAATGGGGAAAGAAATATTTGGCTTGTAACTGCCTTTATTTCTCGTCAGTATCCCTCTACCACAAACAATTAGGCCCTCCTGCTGTTTCCCACATCTGTGTCTTAGAGATACCACCAACAGGGAGAAGTTATTAGACTCCTTATGCAAGTGACCGTGTCTTTTCCCGATTAGTGATTATCTCTCTCTCTGGATACACACAATTTGCTAGGATGCATACCCAGACAGAGCCATCAAACGCATCTTGAAACAGTTGAGCAAAAAGACCATTTAAGTGCATCAAGTAAAATAACTACTTGCACAAGGAAGTACCTATCTGCATTCAGAAGCAGTTTGCATATGCACAGACGAATACCTTGAGAAAATAATGCAACAACTAAGGTTTTGAACTCCGGCTTGCTATATAAAATGTTGGGTTAGCAAGAGCACTTGGTTACACACTAGTTACATTCTGCAAGTTAGTCTTATGGATGTTTCTCCCTATTTTATTGAAGATTACTGAGAAACAGTGGCCATAGCCCACATTTAGTACATATGACACATCATAAAAAAAAAAAAAAACAAAAAACCAAAGGCTTAACACCTATGCATGAAACAAATTATTGAAGAAATACGATTGTCTCCAAGCTGACTTTTAAAGAACAAAACTTCACGTCGGGTATCACAGAATGACAGAAAATAAGAAATGCATCACCATTTTGCATCTTCTTCAAAGCGTAACTCCTCTAGAAATATAATTCTCTTTAGCATCAGACTGGGGTATTGGCTTAAGATTAATCCAGAAAGGAAAGTGCCACCTCTTAAATTACCAGCGTCTCTTATTATAACACTTAGGTTTTCTTTGGAAGTTTCCCAAGGGCAGGCCAGCCCTGAAAGCCACATTACTTTAAGATGTGGCAAGATCACAGCCTGAGACACTATGGCTGCTACATACATTACCATCCATAGCCATCACCACTCATTAGATTACATACACAGTATAGTATGTGGGGCTATGAGGGCCATTTTCTGTATGTCTTTCCTGTTAGTTCAGCCAGATTTAAAGCAAAAGCTAATCTTTGACTACAGACTCCTGTCACAATTTGAATACCATGAAGTAGCTTCCGATAGTAACTTGCTTCCTGTGATGCTTTTTTCGTAGAGCTAATGTAGGAAACACTGCACTAGCTAATTTTAAAGCAACAGAGACCATAAGGAATGAAATTTTACAAGTTCTGGTCAAACCTAGGTCCTTACAGGGTTAATACTCAGTGCTTGACTGGCCTTTAGGGAACTTTTAAATTAAAGTGAATAAAGAAACCAAAGTTCCATGTGTGAGACAAGAAAAAGAAAAGGGGAGTGCAAATGGAGATGTTCTTGCTCAAAACGAAACAGAATGGTCTGGGATAAATTTTTTTCTGTGGGATATAGTACAGACAAACCAGCAATGTCATCATAATGCAAAACAAAGCTCTGGAAGTTTATTACACTGAAAACAAACAAACCAGCAAACCCAGTGTGCTTTATTTCATAACCTCTAGTATCTTTCTCCTCCAGGGATCAAATCCACATCTGGTACAAAATATAATTTTATTATCACAACTGAACTACACAAATTTACTGAAATTTTGCATCTGTCCTTTTATGCTCAGAAATGTTTTGGGAATAAATACTACCCAGTATCTGATATGGTCTTCCCTGGCACCTACACCTGGATCACCAGAAGCTGTGTAAGCACAGTGCAACACAGTATATAACACAACCACTTCCTGTATCTTCCAGTGTTTGGTCTTTTTAAGAGACTTTCATAGCACAATTACTGTATTTTGGGTTTGGCAGGCAAATAGCTCTGGGCAGGTGTAAAGGAAGCTTGGACTGGGTCAGGAGAAATATGGCCAAGAAAGGAAATGAGTTCAGTCTGGAAAAGAAATTAGGACAAGGACATAGGGATCAGCAGGCCCAGAAGTGGGGCTGAAGCAGAAAACAAATGGAAGGGGAAACCCAGAAAGGATGCAGCAGAGAGATGGTGCAGGGCGAAGAGGAAACACACATGTACAGGGACTAATTAGGTGGCCGTGGTAATGAAAAGGAAATAGAGAAAATCAAAAACAACACGTGAAAGATGCAAAA
>NW_010245065.1:0-13875 GCF_000690775.1 Eurypyga helias | reverse complement strand
CCCCCCCCCCCCCCCAGCCATAAACTGAAAGATCTTCCTGCAAAGAAAAAGAATAAACTGCATCTAAGCCAGACTGTCTGAAACTTCCAGTGCACGTGAAGCATAAAGGAGTCATCATTTGCTGCCCTTGGTGTGAGACATTTCATCTTTAATGACACAGATGTGAGAATCATACAGTATTTAGGTTTATAATCTCTTGTTGGTAAATACATCTAAAACAAAATAGATGCTATTCTCCAACGTGAAAGGTTGAACCATTACTCCTCAGGCATCTAGGGAATGGTTTGGTTTTAATCTGAAAATAAGCTTCTTCACTGGAGTATAATTTGCTTCTGAGTGGTACATTTGACATTGAAATGTCTTCCCTTCAGAATCATTACAGTATACTAAAAGTTGTCTCCTTACAAGCTTTTGTTCTTAAAAAAGAGGAGGTGATGGGGAAAACAAACATTTTAAAAAAGGAGAGACCAGAGTTTAAATTCAATTCAGAGTTTTATAAAGCAACTCTTCCTAGTTTCTCAGTAACACGAGAATTGTCTCGAGTTTTCACTTCCAGCTCAAAATGAACTTCAAAATAAAGTTAATACAATCATCCTCCTGGTTCTGATCAATCATACGCTGTCTCTGATGGCAGACAGAGGTGCAAGAAAACCTACAACAGGCAATTACAGAGCGCCTGCAAGGCAGTCTCTGATTTAGAGGGAGTTCCTGAAGCAAAATACTCATGTCTTTGAAACTCTTATTTTGTGGTGGGGTTATTTTAGGTTGAGTTTTTTTGTTTTGTTTTGGTGTGGTGTTTGTTTGTTTGTTTTTTTTTTAATTCTTACTATTGTTGCACTGTTAACAATTTGCACAGGGAAGAAGTGGGATGAAAAGCTTAGTCTGAGGTTGAAATACAAAAAGGCGTGTTTGAAGCTCTCCCTTATAGCATTGACTCATTTCCAATTTCCAATTCTAACATGCCCTATTACCTTGTATCTCTTTGTCCATAAGGGGCTGAAATGAGAGAAGGGAAAAACAGTCTGAATGAAAATGAAATAATTCTTTTTATTGCATTCTTCTAAATAATCCTACATGAAAAATAATATAATAGTATTAATTTGTCATGTCAAAAGTTTACCATGTCAGAAAACTCCTGTGGTACAAAGATCACTCATTCCTTAAGTGTGAAGTGTTTGGGGTCTTGTTTGTTTGTGGGATTTTTGTTTGGTGGTGTTTTTCTGTCTGTTTAAGAAGAATGTGGGAATTATTAAATAAGGCAATATACTCTATTTTCTCCTGCTCAGAATTACCAAACTATTTCTACTGGTGTAAATTGTAAATAAAACCACCAGAAATCTGACCTCCAACAGGAAAAATTTCATCTCAGTATTTAGGCTTGATATTCTTAGAAGAAATGAAAGCCATAAGCATAGAGGCAGTTGGCAAATGTAAGAAGAGGCGGTCCAGCCATCCATCATCTTTTTTTGCCCTGCCTAAAACTGCCTGTCACAGCACAGTTTCTAATTATGTCAGTTCATAGCCTCATCTGGTGAAAGGAGACATAGCTGCACTGGAGGCAAGTGGTCTATATCAGTTTTTACATACAAGAGGTGGATGTTCATTTAATTTCTGTGATACTGGTATGCAAGTATTTGTTTGTGGGGACTTCTGCAGCAAGAGATACAGCTCATTTGTCATACCTGGGTTGTTTTATCAGAATATCTTCCTGATGATTACCTGCCTCAAAAGGTGCTGTTTCATCCAGGTATTTTCTCCTAACAAGGCTGCCATTATTCTCGGTGAGCACTTGTAGGAAGCCTGCAGATGATTATCTTGTACACAGAAGCATTTTGACATTTTATCAGATTAACTAGATATGTCTACTTGAGCCTTTTTTTTAAATTATGGCTCCGAAACATGACCATAAATAGGGTCACTTGAGAAGGGAGAAGGGGCTGCTCCTGGGAGCCAGTCACTTGAGCAGGGCAGCAGGCACCAGTGGTCCCCTTCAGCCAGAGCCCCAAGGACTGATGCTGGCTACAGCCAGGGCTGAATCTGGGGAACACCACAGCAGTGATCTATGCAGATGGAGGCTCTGTGCTCGCGGGGTCTGGTCATCAGTGTTTCCACACTGACCATAGCATTTGCTTCTTGGCTGAATCAATGTCATTCCCTTTCCCAAGTCTCCTTTCAAGTCTGATAAGCTGCAGCTGTAAAACAACCTCCCTCCACTGGGCCTAGTGATGAACTCTGATAATTAAACCCATTACACAGATATGCAAATAATGATTTTGTACTTATCCAGCGCTGTCCTCCCTGAAGTGAGTGCAGTACAGAGTAGCTAGGCAATGATGTTCAACCTCCTCTGTCCCAGTGAAGCAGGTGACCTGAACCAGAAGCACTGGGCAGCACCTTTAGGAACAGCAGAAACAAAGAGTTACCCGTTTCCAGGGATGGAGACCATTTGACATACATGTAGGCAGATGTGACTTCTTAAGCTAGGGCACATCTAGCACACTTTAGCTAACCTCCTTCTAAGAGAAATACCACAAACTCCTGTATTACAGGGTTCAAATGACAGCCCAGAGGCCAAACTTGCACTTGCGAGGCAAAACAAAATGACTTGCCAAATATGCCAGGAGGAGGAGAAGCCCACAGAAGCAGCGAAACCACTGGAGGGAAGTTGTTACCTGCGTATGACTGTTTGAAGAAACCGCAGCACTCCAATCCCGAACACAGCCTTGTGCAAGGGCAAAGCCAGAAGCCATCAGTGGGATGGAAAGCCCATGCTCCCATCCTGCTGACCTGCAAGAGCATCATGCACACACACCACCACCCCAACAGGACACTGCTGCTAGCCCACCCACATCAATCTTTCCTCATCTGGTCCCGTTTATCTAATTGCTGAACAGCCTTTCATCATGCCATTCGGGGGAACCTTCAGTTTTGCTGCGTGTGGCTAACTGATCTGGCTACCTTATCCATACAGGAACCACAGGGAAGCAAAGCCATGAGGCCTGGGGTGGTATGGGGTCTGATCAAAGAGAAAGTTTAAAATTCAGTGTATTGATTACAAAGAGGTGGCAATACTATCAATGCTGTACAGCTGGTGGAAAAATCAAACCTGCACCTCTGCTGAAAACATCAGCATTTCAACATTTACTTTAACAGCAATAAGGTGTTTAAATATCACTCTGGTTGGTTGGGCTTCTTTGGAATGGAGATCTCAGAAAACAAATATGAAACGGATATACTTCGTTTTTGCATTTGTGATGAGAGCAGCAGAGGGTCTGCAGGACATCATCAGAGCTGTCCCCAGGGACCCCTACCAAAGATGGGGGAAGCAGCAAGCTCCAAAGAGAGGTCCAGGCAAATAGCATCCCTTGGAAAGAGCACCCGGTTAACCTGACAGCACGAATGGTTGAGGCAGCGGAATAGACCACAATGTAACCCGCAGGCTGCCAGATGGGCCAGAGGCTTCTCACGGGGAAAACTGCAGGTTCAAGAGAACATATTGCAGTGACTTAAAAATAACTTGATGCCTACTATCTCAGAAAGCAGGCATTGCACCAGAAAGATTAAATCCTAATTGAGTTTGCTGTTATATGTGTGTAGGAAGAAAGGAGTCAGATACAGCTTTATTGTACATAAATATATGCAAGGCATAAATAGGAGGCACGGTTTGTGATACTGTTAAGCACAAATATAAAACAGTCTTTAGAAAAAACAGCTTTTCTGAACACAACTACATCGACAGATATTGCTGAAAATGTCTGTGCACCTGGAAGCTGCCACAGCAGAGCAGACTGCAGGGGTTCACCCAAAGGCAGGCAGATGCTCAGAGAAGGGTTGGCAGACAGGTAACAATCTGGATGTGAGCTGTCACATACAGATCTACCTACGATCAAGCCATTTTGCTCAAGCTGGCAGAGTTACACACAAAAAGATGTCACAGCTGGGCTACATGACTGAATTTACCCCACACAGAGACGCAACACAAGGTGGTGGGACTCTAAAAGCCAATCTGCAGCAGAGCTGAAAGGGGTCCTACAAAAAGCCCTGCTCAGTGGAGAGGTAGGCTTCTTGCCAGCTTTTAAAAGGCTGCTTTTGAGGGGAGACTTGAGGGAAAAGACCCTTTGTGTTTATGCAAAACAATTAGCTGGGAAAGGCTTCTTGGGAGATGCAAGAGGTGACAGCTGCTGTGCCAGCCCAGGGGCTGGAGGAGCAGAGTGGCCATGCTGCATCCCTGCAGCTTGCCTTGGGGCTTTCAGGAAGGATTTTGTCTCCTCAGTGCTACACACAGAACATTGACATAAAACCAATTACTAGTAGGGTCCTTTTGTCAATTTTCCTGTATGCATTCAGGAGAAAAAAAAAAAAAGATAAAAGATCCAATTATTAAACCAGTAGCATTTCCCCCAGCTGAAGAGCTTTACCTAGCACAGACCAAACAGTTTTGTTTTCACTTCCCTTGCTAGAGAAACCAATTGGAAATCATTAGCCTTTCCTACTAATATTTCTGCTAACTGTTTCAGTCATTCATATGCATCAGTCACCAGATATTTCAAAAGCTGCTACCTCGAGTAGTGTTAATGTAATCTGCAATACTTTATTTGATGTTGTCAGCCCCCTCGGATTTGCACAATATGGTGAACAGCAGCCCCAGCCGCGCTGGCTGGCGAAGGCTGAGCATTCATCTTCCCTCCCTCGCGCCCTTCTGCACGAGCTGCCTTTCTCCTCTACAACAAAACGCTGTCAAAAGGAGGATGAGGATAACTACATCCATAAGGGAACGAAAGGCTCACTTTGAGCACAGTGATGTATAATACTATTTCCAAAGAAATTCAGCCATCAAAACTAATCAGCATAAGCTGCCAGCAGCAGAACAGGGGCAGACCAGCAATCTCACAGCTGGTGCTTTCTCCGGGAGCACTTGGAGACCCAGCCACTGGAGCAGCATCCTTCCTCGCCCCACAAGGTTTGGGGACCTTGTTGCAATTAGCACGGCTAACCTAAACCGTGCTGAGATACGGAGGATCCCCATGCAGAGGTGCAAAGCCTGTGCTGCGATAGACGCCACAGCTGCCATCACGGGGAGGTTAGCTCCCTTTTCCTTCTACGTGAGTGCCGCTGAAAAACAACGCTCTCGCTACGCATACAGATGTTCAAATAAAGACTGCATCACTTTCATATTACGACAGGTTTTCTTACTGTGCCCTCTTAATCCCACAGTGAATCTAATCAGGTGGGGTTTTTCTGATGAAAGCAAGGAGGACTTCAAACGTGTATGCTCAACACCCCGTTGCTCTTCCCCAGCCCTGGGGAAGAGCGCGTATGCAAGGCAGTTTACTCGCCACTGTTTCTATTTCAATCCTCTGGGAATTACACCTGGATCTTACCTTTAACAAGAGAGTCACACAAGAATAAGTGGTTTTGCCAGAAATAAAAATAAACAAACACACCATATCACAATATTCCCAGATGTAGTTTTCAAGGAATTTAAAAGCTAATCCTGAGCAATTGACTTGTGAGGACTTTAATTTCCCTAGCTAACACACTACCCACCCATAGGTCTTAGTCTCGTTCCTTCTGAAATCATCAAGGGATATTTGCTCTCAGTGACTGGTGTGCTTTCATGCATATTATTTAATCCACTGCTCCACCACGAGACCTAAAGTGCAATTTATTGTTATGAAATACAAAAATCTGTGATGTAGATATAATTGCTTGCTTTCTTACTATTATGCTTGAGAAGGTCATATGCATATAAAGAAAATATGTTTTTTCTCTGCCTCACTAGAGGCTTCCATATGCATTCCAGTCTGTGTTGATCTGCACAACTAAAACTGATGTAGAAAAGCAGAAAATATTTTCCTCAGTGAGACAAGCATATATTAAACATACTTGTCAAAGAATGCTTTCTGGTTTAGCTTATGTACTCTGTGCATAACCTGTATTCAAGATACAGGATAGTTTCTGTGCCTCAGGATGCATTTGAAGTATTTTAAAGTAATAATGCAATATTATGGGATAGGAAGTGTCAGTTTCCTATCTCAATTTCCTATCTCAAAGGTGTTTGGAATTCTGGATTGAAACGTTAAAGTACCTTTACATTGATACTAGTCTGATCTGAAGATTATCTGTTTCCCTCAACAGTATAGGCTCAAATACTACCCCAACAATGTGCATTTTTTTTTTCCTAAAGTCACCACCACTTGTATTTTTTTCTTCAAGTCATCTTCATTGAGTTAAGTGGGTAGGTCATTGCCTGCAGCAGCTTATCACTGATATGTTAAAGACAGAATTCCGTCTCTAATGCACAAGCTATCAAAAGCCACGACTTTTGCCCAAAAGCAAAAATTTTGGAGTGGGGCATTACACAACAAACTGCAGGGTGAGCAAACAACCATCTCTTAGAGCAAGACCCATACTCACTGGGTGTCCTAGGGATGGGCAGAATGGCAGATGTTGTAGTCTCAGATAGGTAAGAGCCAGCTCCTCCCATTAGCCGTCCAATTCAGAAAGCAGGTGAAGGAACAGTTGAAGCATCATTTTAGGACTGCAGTCTGCATGATGCCTGTGTGACAGAGCAGACAAGAAAGTTGCTTTGCTGAATAAGCATCTGAAATCTAGTCAGACTGTTATCCCAAATACATGCATTTTTAAAAATCTATAGGCTTCATGTAGGCAATTTCATAGGGGAAAAATAAAAGGCAAAAATTCAAGCTAATAAAATACATTGTTACTATTTCACCAAGCATTACTAATTATTCCACTCAAAAGCCCCATGGAATAGATCACTCTGATATCCTGTGGGTAATTTGCCAGTACATCTGTGCATTTCCCCAACTGTCTCCCCAGTTCACAGAAACAGTGACTTGAACTTAGACATGCTGCTTCCCCAAAGTGATTACTGATACTTCACATGTACCTACAGAATAGTGATGGCAAAGAGGCCAGAGTTCCACTTCAGGAACATCTTTATTCCTTTAAGTTTACAGCCCGAAAAGCCTTTCCTCATTATACAGAGAGAAATGGCCTTGAAATTCCATATTTGAAAGAAGCTTTTTAGTTCAGGAGGACTGATGTGTTGTAACATAAGAAGTTACTCAGATGCAAGATCAGGATCAGACCTTCAAAATACTGATTTTAAAAGTCTGTTTCACTAAATTAATCCTCTTGACTTCACTGAGTTTTCTTTCATGAGCAGGATTTTGCAGGAGTGAGTCCAAAGTATGCCCACGCTGTAAACTGAAAGCACTGCTTGCTGGGTTCCCACAGCAAACCTGCCCTGTGGGTTGCACACCATGCACGACAGCAGTGCTGCAGCTCACAAACACAGTCACACCAAACTTGCCAAGTCAGGCAGTGTTATTTTGGCATGGACCAATGGTGTGAGATTTTACCTAGTTCCTTGAATGGAGACCTTTGTATAAAACACCATGCTATTTGGCCAGGACTGATAACAGTATCCCAGCTAATTAGCTGAAACAAATGAGCTAGTTATCTTGATCAAGTATGGCTATAACAGGAAATGCTTTTCATATAGGATTATGAACATTAATAAGCTTTTTAATTTACCATTTATTGATGCAAAACCAATATTCTCACTCCAATATGGGTACAACTGGAGATTAGAGGAACCTCAGTGACATTCAGATCAGGCTAGAGGGGAGCCCAGTTTGCACCTCCCCAACTGGGCTGTCTCCAGCAGAAGCATCACTTCACTGTGGTGCTGTTAGCCTGTTTTCTAGGAGCTTTCAGCAGGCAGATTGCAGCTTCATTCATGCTCTTATTCCTATTTGGAAGGCTAGTTTGAAGACCTCAGTACACCGAAAGGACGACTGGGCTATACAGCAGCATCTGTTTGTTCTCTCCAGCAGCTGCACAATAACAAGTAACAAATGAGCAATCTCCATGTATGGAAACTATGAAAGGAGGGTGGGAAAGAGAGGGGGAAACTATTACACCAAATTCTTACTCTGGAGGTGGACCAATGCAGGAGCTAGAAAACATTTTACATCTAAGTATGACCTTCCAACCTTTTGCTGTGCTGACTACATCAAAGAAAGATGCCGTATCTATGATGATTTACACAAATAATCAAATCCCTAAATTTACTGGGGTTTTTTTCTCCCTTTCATGGGTTGCCTTTGATGTTGCAGCCTCCCTCTGCAGGTGCAATAACAGCCTTGGTCAAAAAAGTGGTATAAGAACACTGCCTTATAACTGAATCTTCCAGCTCTGATTGGGGTCTGCAGGAAGACATGAACATGCATATGAAAACCTACCCAGAATATGGAAAATGCTTTTAGACCAGGAGGTCAGGTTTTCACAATTGCCTGCTCCTTGTGGTTTTTGGAAGGTCATATCCCAGAGATGAAAAACAAAAGCTCATGGCTGAAGTACAGTTCCTAAGACTGTTCTCTTGCCCTCCCTTCCAATTTTTTTTTTACTGAACTGATGACATTACATGATTTAATATAATGCTGAATATTAAGTGTAGCAAAACAAGATTGTTGATTTTGAAAGATGGTTTCTATCAAGTAAAGCTATATTGCATTGCTACTTTAGCTCAGAGAACTATTGAAAGGCAAGATCTGAACAACAAAAAGTACAGTATTTAGGGACCTTGTTCAGATACCAAAGTCTAAAGAGGTAAGTTGAGATATTTATATGTTTTATGTTAAATTTTATCTGCCAACAATCCTTTGTGAGTTCATCTTTGTTCTGGGCATTGCAGAGACCGGTTGGAATATGCATTATTTATTAGACATGCAAATCATTCATGATAATCTCAGTGAGCTAAGGAAAGTATAATTTTCCAGGCAAACAATAAATCTGATTAAAAATTGGTCTAAAATCTCCATATTCCATGCTGAACAACACATTTAAGTTTGCTTCTCCATGTAAAATAAGAAGAAGGATTTAGAACAGTCAATGTGATTTTATTTCTTGTAGTGTTCTCACGAATAATTAGCCTGTGACCTATGTTTAAGAATTGATAAGATGCAGACTTAGGTTTGTTGTAGCAAAAGAAATAATATTAATGCAATTCACGCTACACTCCCAGTCCTAGGAAATAGCATTTATTCAACCAAATTAGGATCATGTAGATGTAAGGAAATTGTCACTTAAATATTTCTAAATGTAGACAAAAGGATGAACCACCAGATGCAATTAATAAACTACTAAAACCACACACTGCCATATCACCTTACTACTCTACAAGAAGTAGGAAGCAATAACTATTATACTCCTTTTAACAACTTATGTCCATCTACATAATATGTTTTTTTGATTATAGAAAGGAAGTTATCTACCTGGGATTTTCAATACTGAATGTATTTTACCCTCTCTGTAAGGCACGCAAGTGTTTTACAGAACCAGTCCAAAGTACTCTTCATGAACATCCCTAGCCTGAGGAGCACCACAACTACCTGACCATGTAGTGTCACAGTCCCCAGCTGGTACAGATAACAGGAATTCCTTCAGAGTGAGCAATACTAGAGTTGCCAGTTATCAGTAATGTGCTGCAGGAACTAGCCTAGAAACACATCACTCTTAGTAGATTTTAAAGACCTGACATATCTTGTGGCAATTTCTTTGCTTTAGAGAGATTCTGCTCATGACTAATTTTACTCAAAATTGTACTCAATGTACTCAAAACTTAGTGGAAAGTTGGCTAGTGTGTCATTTATCTTTTGCATAGGTTTTGAATTGAAATAAAGTTTTGATTCAGGTGCAGTCTCCACATTTGACAGAATCAGTCATCTAGGACTGCTGTCAAAGCTTTGGTGTTAAATTTCTTGATTCATCAAGACTTCCTTATAACATTATTGCATTGACATATAGGGATGTGTGATGCAGTATAAATTCTGCACCAGCTTCCAATGCCTTTTTTCTTAACCCACTTTGTTTACAGTTTTACATAGATCTTGCCTGTAAAAACTTCCCTTTCTCCTGTTTGAAAAGACAGGAAGAAGAGCAATTGTATTTTACTGACACTGTTCATAACCATACTATATTTGAACTCCACTGAATTTCTAGCATGTTTATGCAAATACTTTTAATTGCAGCAATAGGGCTTTAATAGCCTAGTCTCTTCTCAAAGTTATCTTTTATTTTATATATCTTCTGAATCATAAGAAAAATAGCATTTACAGCACAGAGCCTAAGCCTCAGATGCTTATGTTTACAGTCAGGGCTTTGCTGCATTATTTTAAGTCTATATCCTAGTTGACAGAAGCTGTTTCATAGCTTAATATTATAAGATTGAGAGCTAGACTGGCATTAGCAGCAAAACAACAAAAAAGCAGTACAATCTTTCTCTGTAACAGTAAAATTTTGCATTTAACCTTTTTAAGTTTTGGCTGCAAACTTAGAAGTTATTGCATAGCTTAAGAGTCATTGTGGTGAGTTAAGCAAATACAAAAAGAATCTGCAGAATAGTCTTCAGACACTCTACCAGACCTCCTTACCTCTTAGCACAAGTAGGTAACAAAAATTGAAGAGTTAGATAATTTACTAACCTTACTCTTCTGTTACCAATGTTGCCTTACTACTTTCTTTTTCCTTAAAAGTAGTCACTGGAGGTACCTCTCAGTAAACAGAACAGCTTTCAGCCTCATTAAATACTTGTTGCTGCATAGCATCACAAAACATAAATCCTCTCTTCCTCTAACACTAGAAATCACTCCTACAAGAAAAATTATCTTAAAATAAATAAATTGACATATTCTCTATTTTCTCACTAAAGCAAAATAAACTCACCTACTCCTTTTCATCCTGTCTCAAGTGCATCACTATACAATGAAGCTTTATCCATTAGCAACTCACCTTCTAATATAAATACTACTTTCTACCTACTTGCCCCAGGTGCACAATTTATATATCACAACACATATGCCATGACCCCAGAACTTATGCCCTTCACCTGGGGTGGTGGGTAGAGCCCAGGGGAGTTGAAATCCTTAAAAGGACAGGGCAGAAAGGCTTTCTATTTTTTTGTGTGGTTTCAGTTGGGATTTTTGGGTGTGGTGTTTGTTTATTTGTTTGCTTGCTTGTTTTTCCATTTTCTCTTCCTTAGTGGCTTGTGAGGAATCTCTCAGGTAGTGGAGCTATATTGACTCTCAACAGCTGATGGTCTTGTTTCTTAAAATGTCTCTCTCTTATTTGTGTATATTTAATAGTGTTTGGGATATTTAAAAGCAAACAGAAACCCAAACAACTGAAAAAAAAAAACCCAACAAACAAAAAAATGCCAGCCGAACAGGTCTGGTGTAGATGGCTGTGCTTTGATTTTCTGGTTACAGCTAAGCATTTTCTGGTTTAGTTACAGCTAGGCTCTGGGGCAGTGTGTACCTACAGGAAAGTGTATTGAGGACCTAGAAGCAGTCCCTGGTCCCTGCAGGCAGCCAGTAAGGTGCTGTGATTAGAGCATTCTTTGTCAGAAACTTGGGTTCAAGGCCCTCATGTTTAGAGCAGATTCTAAATTCTCTCTAGGCTTCTAGACTGATGTGAAGAAGGAGGACTATGGGAGAAAACACTGAAGGCTTCAAACACTTCAGAGGAGTGCTACTCCTCTAGTCAAAGCATTTGTAATATAGGCAAGAAAACCCTAGTAGCAACAACAGCCCCTTCCCTTGATTTGTCCCCCGGACTTCTTTGTCTAGAAAGGAAGCAAATAGTGTATGTTAATGTTTAGGTCTCAGCTCTTAGAGGGGGAAAAATCTGTTCATCATAAGTTTTTTATACCCACATGGCAAGAAATCATCACTAAACAAAACATCTGAAAGCTTGTGGAGGAAGGACTGGAAGCCTCATTTTCAATTGCCTAGGAGAATCCTATCATAAGCTATGGTCATGTTTGTTCTATTGCAATAGATATCTGAAAGCAATGCTTATTTTCTAAGTAAGCTCATTAACCTAACCTACAACCTTTCCAGAATTTTTTTCAAGCCTCAATATTGTTTAACTTTAAACTGTTCAGGGCTTACTTTAAAAGGTTGTTTCTTATCAAAGCACATCAGGTTTTAAAGTTTTCTGAGTAAGGCAGTCTTTTACAAACAATCTTGTCCATAACTGGCATGTTACTGGATTAAAGGAAGGACAAAATATAAAATACTGGGTTTAATTAGTTTGTTTTGGTTTTCCTTTCCTATGCCCTCATTCATGTTGTTGTTTTAACACCACCTCCAGACATCTGGATCTTCCTAGATTCTCTCATCTCCGGAGTGGACTCATTGCTTTGCAGTATTGACTTCTCTGTCTCCACAAACTTGTTTTGCATTTTTGCTACTCCTTTATGCTTACCACTGTTAACGATTCCATAGGCTGGTGAGGATTCAGGTCTCAAGGAGTTAAAAACCTGTTTCCTTTTTCCTATAGTAGTGCACACCAAAGTGTTCCAGGATTATTGTATACAAGTGGCCATGGAGTCAGTATTTATTTTGTGACAGTTACATAAGAAATAGGAAACTGAAGGTTAGAAGTTAATGAACGAGTCTTAAAGAAGCTGGTTGTACTTCTGACTGCAGTCACTATATGAGGTGTAAACTGAAACTCTGAACAGAATTATGGATCACCCCAGAGAGGAATAAGTACACTAACAGAGTAAGTGTATTTGCCATTGACATGAAAACAATGAAATAGTTATGACACAAAAGGGCTGTATACATTAAGAACATGTCAGTACTTCTACTCTACTAGTCTTTTCTTAATATAATATGCTGTTGTGCAGGTAGAACAACGAACATGTGTGCAGTCCCAAAGATAAATGTACTTGTGTACTGAGTCACTTGGACTTTGTTGCTGTGCTCACAGCACCCCTGAGGCATATCATAAATACATCTACAAATCCACACTCTTTTGTTTATCCTGATTTCTGTTATTTGCCCATTATTGAAAGTTTTAATGCAGTGACTAAACAACGTCAATACTGTTTTCTCCCACAAATTTCCATCTTCCTCACCTGGAAGCCATGGAGAACTCTTGCAATTAAACACTTCTGTTGATTTAAATAGTTCAGGACGTGAGTTTCTAGGGACCTTTAGGACACACTGGTTATGAATGACATTAATTAAAACTATCTGAAATGCCTTATTTCTATAAATAGTCCCCTGAAGATCAATATAATTGAAAAGGATTCTTTATGTCAGTAAGTGGATTGAACCCCCTTGTCCTAGTAGCAGAGCCCTGTCGAAAGCGCAGTCAGAGACCCCGTGCCTATTGATTTCAGCAGAAACAGCATTTATCCTATTCCTAGGGTCCATTTATGTAAGTGCTTTGCCTGCTTTATTTTTTGATATCAGAAGGTACATTTCACTGCACCTCTGAGGCTAGGAGAAAAGCCCATGCTCGGTATCATCCATGTTGGCATCCTGAATCATTTTCCTGAGAACAAAGACTTCTCATGCCCCGAGCAGCTGATCCTGTTATCCTAGTGTTGAAACACCTATAGAAACTGCTGGGAGTTTTGATAGCAGGAGGTTTTTGGAGACAGGTGTCCATGTGGGGAGCCTTAGCTGGCATAGTCCAAATCCCTTCAAAAGTCTCCGTCTGCTTCCGAAACCTCCATCTGCAGTTTTGAGCATCCAGCATGCAGCCCTGGCTCAGTACACACAACAATGTGGTTTTCCCGTTTCTGTGTGCCTCTGGTTTGTTCTGCATGATTCAGTCCTGCTTTTTCATTTGTTTTTGAGACAAACTCTTAACTCCTCTCCTGTAGTTTACTTTCTGCACTGCTTGATTACTCAGCAGTACGTTTTGAGGTTAGTTTAACTGACAAGTTGTAGCTTTTAGGCTGAAAATCTGAAACAGTAAGTCTGCAGTAATTGCTGATCAGCTCATGATCCCTTTTTGTCATATCAAATACATAGAATCATAGAATCA